>NC_065533.1:20720182-21020182 GCF_020184175.1 Aphis gossypii | reverse complement strand
TTCAAAACCAACAGTGTGTAAAACAGAGACAATACATGCGGATTTATAGTAGTCCCTTAATGAAATTCGGTCATCATACTAAATACAATTAATTAAAAATTATTTTATTCACCTGTGTGTAGACGATGCCTGTTGGTGATTCGAGCTATCCAGATATAAAAATCTATTATACAATATTATTCTACCATCAAGAATACTTAGTTTAAATTTATAATCATCATCGAATCGTTTGACGTTGAGTACTTAGCTACTGTTTCGAACTACACGTAATATATGGTATTCATGACTGTGGGCGTTCGTATAAAATGTTAAATATAACAATGTTATTTCTAAGTAGGTAGACAATAATAATTGGTACCTATATAATAGAAAAATAAAAAACACAAACCATTATGTTGTTTGTATACGTTGCTATTATGTAGTAAAAAACTATGTGTACTGATGTATTAAAAAATTATAAACGCTAACTATATCTTAATATATTTACTAAATATGAACGATTTACATCCGTGGAGTGTCTTGATTTTTTCAAGAAATGTGTCATCAATACATTTATATTTATTAATTAAAATTTTAAAAAAAAATCGAAGTTATTAAAAAAAAAAATGATTCGATAAAAATAATTATGTACATTCAGTATACATAATATATATATATAATATATATATTATGCATGGAAAAAAACATTAACGATATAAACATACAAATATTAAAGCAGAGGGATAAATATGTTTTATTTTTTATATTAAGGATGGTTTTAGAACTAGTTGGCACTTGAAATCGTTAAAAGTTAAAATTCCCAATAATTTTTATAATAACCAGGAAAACTAAAAAAATTAAGAAAAATTGGATTTTTTACACAAAACCATTGATTGAAATAAAATGATTTTGTTTTTTGGTGTAATTAAAAAAAAAAAAAAAAATGACTGTAGGTACATAAAATTCTTACCAAATTTTTTATTCGAATAGTTTATAAATGGTATTATTTTTCTAAATAAATTGACTCTTTTTAAGCTATTTATAAACATTTGACATTTTTAGTTTTCTTAATATCGATAAAAATATAATATATTATAGATGTTTAATAATATCAAAGATATGTAGACATGGTTTTTGTTTATATGCATTAAAACTTTAATTTCTACAACATTCTTTAAAATGACTAATATATTTGTAGGTATACTTACCAATTTATAAAAAGATCAATTTTTATAGTTAAATAATACAAAATTTTATTCTAGATTCATCATAAATAATTCATAACAGAACCAAAAAATTTAAGTATAATTTGAATTTTATTTTATTTTTATAGACAGCTTATTATTCAAACGAAGAATAACAATTTTAATTATTTTATTGTAATTTAAAAATAATATTAATGGTAAGTACTTAAAACTTTTAACTCATATTATTATATTTTATACACATAACAAAATATTATAATTCGTTTTCGACAAAAACGATTTAGCCTACTGCATATTAATAATATATTGCTAATAATAAAATTAATTACTTTAATAGCAGTATAAATATATCATAAAATACTGATTGACTGGACCGTTTTCGCTCAGAATTACTATCTCATCTGGAATAATTTTGAATTGAATTCAAATTTAATAAACACGTTTTATTTGCATATTGATAAAATATGATATATAAATATACTAAACTACGAGGTAAATATTTTACTTACTCCCTTTTCACATTCAATTACAAAATCACTTATGTATAACACGAACTTTATGGAAATTTCATACAATTCTTATCAGTATACTAATCAATAATCATTATAATAGGTCACATTTACAAATCATTTCATAACTATGATTGTTTAATAAAGATAAGTAATAAATCATAATAATAATAATTCATCTGGAGATAACTAAAAATGCAGTATAGGATCTTAGATGGATGAATCTATGATAAGTTTATGTTTTATTTGCATTTAACCATTGCCGGATTAAGGTTTTTGCCGTCCATAGGCTAAAATAAATTTATCACCTAATTTACATAGGTAAAATTTGCTATATCGTTTTGACCGTTAAAATTTGCCGCCCTAGGCTTTAGCCTAAATAGTCTAAGCGGTAATACGGCCCTGCATTTAACGCAGCTGTATAGGTATATAGTGCAGTTAAAAGTTCATCTTAAAAATTTGTTAAAAACAAAATAAAGCAATAAATAAGTAATTTAAATCAATTTAAATATTTTAAAAATGTCATTAGTCATTAAATATATACCTAGTGAATAGTATAATATATAAAAGTTTCAACTCTCACAAATTACAACAAAATAAATAAAATCGTTGGTCTTTGTTTAAATATTCAACTTTTTCAAAATTTGAACCTTGAATGTCTAAAAAAAAAACATTTTATGAGCTTATATTTTGATACTTTTGGGTTTCCATAAGAACTTACTTAAATTATATTTTCAAGCCTTGGCTATATAAATTGGAGATTTTAAAAGTTTTAACCACGAAATAATTTACAATAACTAGAAATTATATTTTCATTCCACGAAGAAAAGGTTTACAGCTTGAAACATAAATACAATTATAAAATTCATAGTATAACCTTTTTGAAAATACTTAAAACTTATGAAATAATAATCGAATTATTGTTTGTTCAAGACTTTCTTTTAATACATTTTGTTTAGTGAGTTATAAAAAACTTATAATCAACTATTTTACTTTCAAATATGCACCTTTTGTTCTGAAACTGTAGTCCCTTATGTATAACATAAAATTAGTCTTTATTTACCATTGACTTACTCTCGAAGCTTAGGCACACACCATCCTTAATAATAAAGTGTTTTCTTTGATTCACATAGAATAAATAATTTAGTTTATAAGCACAATTGTATAATATGTATGATATGATATCTAAATATTATGTTACATATAATATATGACAACTTTTGAAGTATTTATTAATTAAGTTTAAGATTTATAACTTATTAGAAAATGTATTTACTTCTGAAATTAATTATATTTTAAATGATTTTCAGACAGGTAATTTAAATTAAGGTTTAATTAATGCGCCACTCAAAGTTCATTCAAAATAATTTACTAACTTGAAGAATGTAACCTCGCCATCTACTATATTATAGTTTAATATAGTAGTGTTATATTAATATTATAATACATTTGTTTGTTCTTCAGTTTTAAGCTTTAGTTTTGGCAGTTATGCGCCATTAATATCCATGAACTCTGAATTTGAACAACTTTTGAAAATTAGCTTATAGTTAACCATATACAACTATAATATATTTTTTTATTTTATAATCCTAGTTGTTGAACATCCTTTCACTTGGAAGTTCATACGTCGAATACGCGTATATATATTATATATATTAATTTTACTTTAAGATAAAATGATAGTTTCAAAAAATATTTGCACGAAAAAATATTAGTGCAGCCATCTACTTTTTTACATAAGTTCATTGTAATTATAATTCTTATAATGAGTTGTTTCTAAGCTCCTTGACATTGATCAAAGAATCATGGTAAAAATTTTGTTTTAGCATAGACTTTTATAAGTACGATACTATAGAGTTCTGTATTACTATTTAGTTTTGAAAAAAGATTTCATAAATTATTTCATACTTCATACTTATATAGGTATCATTTTTTATTATGTAGTGCTGTGTTTTAAATTTTAAGAAATCAAATTGTAAAAATATAAATATTAAACTTTTTTTTTACCAACAAAATAATATCTGACATTGACATTGTCAAATGTCGTGACATTTTTTTTGATCACATATTACCCATATAGAATACAAAAAAAATGATAAGAATATCTAATTCAATTATGATATTTTTTACATTGAAACTTTAATATCAATAGAGAATATATTATTAACATTAAATAATACAAATTTAGAACTGTATAAACGTCCTAAACCAAATCGTGAAAATACAAAATGTGATATGCCTAATGATTATTTAAAAGAAGTTACATACGATACAACTACATTAGAAACTTTTTTACTTGAAATCAAAACAAAACTTACAAAAGAAAAAAATGAAGTATATTTAAAAATTATAGAATCTGTTAACACTTAAGTTGGTGGTATTTACTATATATAGACGTCCTTGGTGGAACAGGAAAACATTTGTTCTTTCTACCAAAAAAGTATTGGATATTTTGTAAACTGATTTCTGTACAGCCATAAAAATATTGTAAAAAGCAAAATTGAACTTGAACCTTAAAAGCTTCAAATATATTTCGTTCTGCTTTGGTATGAGCTATATCCTTGAAATTTCTGACGATTGTAGGCTTACGTAAGACTTTCATAGCAAAAACTTGATTTGTATCATTATCAGTCTTCTTCCGAACCTGATATATTTTTCTATAACTTCCTTTTCTTAATACGTTCAAAATCTTGAAATAATCTGCAGTTAACTTTTCTTTGATAGATTTTACATTCTATCTTTAATGTCTCTACATCACTGGATCTATAATTTAAGAAACATATTTTTAATATTTTAATTTAAGTTTTAAATTATTATAATTTTATAGATTTTATCAGGTTAGATTTTTAGATTAAAAAATCAAAAAACAATAAAATATTTAACAGATTTCACTTTTTTTTTTTTGAAAAATAATTTTTCAGTTAGTAACAAATTTTATTGTAAAATTAGACTGATTAGTTTTAAATGATAATGAATTATGAAAAATCTTTAACAATAAAATATTATAAGCATAGGCTTATAAGAATTTCCACATTTATTTATGTGAGAATATGTCTGACATAAATAGAAAAAAAATGTTTAATATTACCTGTTAAGAACAATACCTAATAATAAATCAAAATATATTTAGAAAATTTCACATAATTTTGTATATTAGCATATAACTAAATACTATAAAAAATAGAATGATAATCAATACAGAAATAAATGTTATCTGAATTATGTCTTATAGCCATAGATCTTATAATAATAGACTATTAGTACCTACCACCTACACGTAAAACGGCCATAGATAAAGGGCGCTTTTCGTGTGTGACTTGTGACTGCACAATAATTAATATTATTAGTATTATACACAATGACAACACTGAATTGTATATAGTGATGTTATTATACTGTACATTACTGCAGTATGCCTGACCGGTTACTACTACAGCTGCAGCTACTCTATAGGCAAAGCTAGAGAACCTATTTAATCTAGGCTTTCTAAGCAAAGCCAGTCTATTAGTATAAGGTATATGCTTATAGACAATGCGTGGGCTTGGAACCAAATGGATCTGTGTTTAAATGTGTGATTGTTCAGGAAAGCTAATTTAAATGTATTTCAATATTTTTCAGCATAATGCCGTACACAGCTATCTCAAAATAAAGATCTAGTTCTGAAATTTAGTATGCTGATTGCTGAGTCACCCTCGACACTGGTAATTTAAGCCTATAATTACAAGTTTCAACGGTGATTAAGTACACAAACAAACAACCATATTAATGTCCCAACCACAGTTTTATTAATACATCCAATAACGTCAACTCAGTTGACTCAACTACAGTCATTGGACTGAGAAATAATAAATAATTGTAAAGATATTCGTGCACAGACATAATAATTATAGTTACGAGTACAATAACGAAAAACTGTTTGATAAAACGCATTAACATAATATTTCTGAATAGAATAATTAAGTATACTGTAAACCAATATAGAAAAATGAGAAACGGATATTCAGCCAACGGTTATTCCTCTTTCCAATTGTAGTCGTGTTGTCCATGTTGTCGTAAATACCACTTGTCTATGCGATAATATTATTTAATACCTATATAGTTATTTACGTGTCTGACGATTTGTACGATTTAACAAATAGTGAACAAAAATAAATTATATTATTTATATCACCGATAAAATTTATATCAGATGCATTTATATCTACACCACTGCCAGACGCCAGTACTTATACATAGTGTTAGATTGGTTGCTATAGTAGCGACTACCATCCGATTGTTATAAATCTCTGTAAAGAAAAGTGTACTTTATTATGTATAAATACATTATATTTATACATATATAATATAGTTTGAGTAGTAGCAACAGGTGAAATCAGTCCCCGTCAAACACCCTACGTTCCTGGCCAACACCACCCCACATACTCCACCAGATGAGGGGTTGTCGACCAACGCCACGCGCCAACGTTTCTACTCCCTTGCATCATGATTAGCGTGAGTGTATTACATTGTATTTTATTTTACAGGTTGAATTTTTTAATATTTTAACAAACCAGCAATTGTTCCTAAATAGTTCTTAAATAGTGATTTTTTCGAATTTAACGCACACATAAGCTTACTATACTTACATCATTTAAAAAATGTTATTTATCTTTTTTATTGATGATTTAAACATTTTTGTGTGTTGAATACTTTTGACTATATTGAACAGTATTTTTGGGTAAAACCTTTCAAACCAATTAACGTTGATTAGATTTAAGTCTAAAATGTCATAAAATAATAATAATAATAATATTATAATGTAATGTATTATATTTATATAATACATACATGTATAAGTACCTATCTAATATTTTATGCAACTATTAACTATAAGTAGGTACTTCATAATAATAATTAGTAATCAAAACAATTCAAATTCTTTTCAAATCATATTAAATAATAAAGCATCATAAAAATAGTAACCGATTATTTATGACGAAAATATATAAATACAACTCTAAGGTATAAATCATATAAATATGTTTTAACTTATCAGTACTACGTATAATACTAATCTTATTTATAAAAATTAGAAAGAAAATAGATGCTCCTTTTTAAGGATACTTAAGTGTTTTTTGACTATCACACAAAACAACAAAAGGGTCAGAGAAGTGAGAACTCAACTGTAATACTCCTAGGTTTTAAATTGCACAGGCGCTAAGCCGTGTTTTATGACTTTAGGAGCAACGTGTTGCACTTTTAAAAAATCTTTTAACCTATTATTCATGATTGTTGCGCCTTATTTAATGTACTATAACACTTGTTGCTCATGCAGTAAAACACGTCATAATAGAACAGCGGTTCCCAAACTGCACCGCGAGCACTTCCTAAGGGCACCGAGGTCTACGGCTCATAATAAATAATTTAAAATTTATAGAATTTTTTTTTTTTTGTTCTGTCTTTCGTGGTATTTACAGCAGGGCACCACTGCTGAATTTCTGCACAGCGAAAAAAATAGTTTGGGGACCACTGTTATAGAGCATAAAACGTACACACAAAACTATTCAACAAAATTATTCTATATTCTATTTTTATATTGATTCAAAATTAAGCACTACTTTTTCATTATCAATTATTATAGAGCACAATGAATATAGGTGCAGTACAAAGGTAAGTAATTGTTAATTGAAAATAGCAAATTTTCCACATTAATTTTTGGTTTGTAGTAATCAAAGTTCATTTTATTATAATAAACTAAATTTAATTATAACACTATAACAGGAGTCAGGAACTCCCTCAACCCTTTCCCTCCCCCGTATATTGGCACCATCAGTAATTCCGCGGGTGAAATGTTGGTTTATCGATCTCATCCAGCAGGACCCTTCATATACTCACCCTTCCGTTCATCTCACCATAGTATATCGTTCAGTACCAAAACCGTTCGTATTTTGTACTTCGGTTACCACCTGCAGTCGCTATCAGCTGCCTGCTGCGTTCGACTGTTAGTTGCTGCGCTGTTTCACTTATTATTATCTTTTACGCGGTTATTTTTAACAATTTTACATTTTTATCCACTTTCACTTGTTGAGCACTTCATAATTAATTAATTAATTAGTGTAGTAAGTAGTTGGTTATTATTCATTAGTCATTAATCATTATACACTAGTAAAAATTTATACTTGATTTGAATTATTATTAGAAAATATTTTTATTTATTTCTAGTACGTGTTTGACATCAGTGCATACATTAGATTTTATAGACTAGTAAAAATTAATTTGAAGAGCTTTTGTCTATACCGGTTATATCCGTTTTCAAATTTGACATAAAAGGCATTCAAAATTTGATGGTATGCATTTGAATTAATATTATTTAAACATATATATTGTACATTGCACATATATTTGTTGCGTAAGAACACTAATTTATTTAATAAATAGAGCTGGGATTTAGATGTATTATAAAACATTATAACATAAAATATTCATTTAATTTTATTAAAGCATAATATATTAAAATACCAAATATGCAATAAAAATATAATCAGTGAATTCACCGATAATTTTCGAATCATCATAAAGTGAAAGGGAAATACTTTACTTTAAAATAAATTGAATTAAGTTACTTTTTATTAGATACATACAATTTTAGTTATTTTTAATTCTATATAAAATCCATAGCATTTTTAATTTTTACAGAAAATACTATATTTAAGACAAAATTACTGATTTTTATAAAGTTGGAATAGTATTAGAAGAGAATTAAAATAACACAGCTTCTATAATGTTTTATATGTACTACTTTCGTTTAAATACATACGGTAATATAACAATATAACAAGTATTTTTTGTTAGATGATTATTTTTTTAACACGCATAAATGTATTGCAAATGATTAAGATACGTAGGTATTTATTTCACGAAATTTTACAAAAAAAATTATAAGCACGTTAACTGTTAAAAAGAGTTAAAAATTTAAAACATGGAATCATCGTAATAAAAATTACTGTTGAATCGTTATGAGGCCATTAAAAACCAAATTTTTAAAAGGATGACGCAAAACAAAATTTAACTACCTATGCATAGCATAGGTACATTTTATTCCTAATAATAAAGTATTAATAGACAATATTATTATAACTGGTAATATTATTATGGTTGACTATTTTTTACTCATAAGTATATTATTTTAGATTTTTATACCCTAAATGGCTCGGCAAACATTGATTTGCTCTTAAAGAATTTTCAATTTTTTTTTTTTTTTTTTGTGGCATCTAAAACTTAATTAAACAATAACTAATTTGAACATCAACCGCATTTAATACGTGAATATGACTTCGACAGCGTTTTTAGTTTCCAAGATTACCGAGTACTAACTAATCCACAATCATTTATTAATATATTCATTTATATACAATAGATAAAAATATAGATAGATAGACAAATAATATATAGGTATATATATTAAGCTATAATAAAATAAAATATTAATACTAAAAATATGTTGATTACAGTGAAATTGATTTTGAATTTGATATACCTTTATGATATAGCTATTTAACAAGGGTGATTTCAAGAAGGTAATTAATACCTTCACAACGGTGAAAATCGTTTTAATTTAATTAACAGTTAACCCTCAACAACGTCATTATATTTGTCGCTGTTAAATGACATGTAACACTAGATATACTAATTTCTTTAACGCATAACTATTAGTAAACAAATATGTATTACCTATATTATGTTTAGTTATCTATTAAACAAAAACAAACAAATGTTTATAAATTAATTATTTTAAAATATCTAATTTTTCTATATCGTGGAAATTAATGCCGTTAAGTTGTTTTTTAGCTTATTATGATACAAATTCAGTTATAAAATATTTTAACAACTAATTCCTGTTAACCACACATGATAAAGCGTTTAGTGTTCTTACACTTGGTTGAATTGTGTTAAATATACCTATAAGATATTTTTGGGAAGTATTAAATTTTTTTGATTATTTGGGGATTGATTTCTTTTTTTAGATAGCCACGATTCGTCACTTTAAACAATAATTTCCACATTTTGTCAAAAAATTGTGTACGTGGTTATTACACAATACCAAATTAATGATGAGTGGAAACAAAACAAGAAAGCTGCAAAAAAAAACCAAATTCAGCCGATTTGATACTATAAAATCGAAATTGTTTTTGATTATTCAATTACTGCTTGTTTTCTATATATTGTTTTATTTATATATACCCATCGATTATTTAATTGATACCTTCCACAAATATGATGTACCAGCTCAGACAATTATTTGTGTACGTATAAAATAAATCATAAAAGTCTTCATCACGATTTGTTATGATGACTTATAATCAGTGCTAAAATTGAAAAAAAATGTAGATTCCTTAGACTCTCGAAATTCGCTTCCCTTGGAATGATTGAACTTGGCCTTAAACCTTAAATCATCAAATAAATAATAATATACCTAATATTAATATATAAGTATACTTAAATATTACTTACGAAAAATTACAACTATTGAATTATCAATTTTTAAACAATAGTAATTCATTTGCAATGAAAATGATTTTAATTTATTAAATGTGTGTTACCTAATTTATATTATTTTAAACCATATTATCTCATTGCTATTACGCAATATCATGATACGCAATAATAAATTATATAATTCGCTAAATTGGATTAAAATTATTGAGTTCAATAATATTTTGTGAAACAAAAAGTACAAGAATAATGAACAAATATACATTTACAAAAATATATTATATGTATATGTATATAATATATACAAAAATATTTGTTTTTAAAAAAGGTACCCCGTTCTTCGTGTTAATAAAAATAACTAGTAGAATAGCTCCATCCCCCACCATATAATTAAAGCACTGATTATAATATTATTTATTATTTATTCAACACTAATACACTATGATTGTTTACAAAAGTTATTTTACTGGGAAGTTAAAATCACAAATAGCTACACAACCTACGCACTACTGTTTAATATATATGTATTTTTTTTTTTTTTTATATAGATCTTTAAGTTATTTAATTTTGTTATTAAAGTATTAAATTTTATTTAATATAGATAGAAATTATACAAATTACAATATAAGGGTTGGGTATCAGCATGAGCTACAGATACGATAAATATTGGCTGATGTCAAAATGTATTGAAATTATATAAGTAAATCTTAAAATTCAGCTTTCATTCTTAACAGATCTCATTCTAAAACGTACAAAATATGTTATCATTGTATAATATTAAGTATCGACATACAAAATAATATTAAGTCAAATTATACCTGCTCACTAATAACTAAAATAATTATTTTTAAAATGTGTTAAGTTTTTATGATGTTTCAATATCATATTTTCATGTAAATGTAACATAATAATATTATGTTCAGTATAATATCCATGTCTATACTTTAGATATACCAGGGGCGGCCAAACAGTCGATCGCGATCGACCGGACTATCTCGAACAATTTCAAAGTCGATCATGTTAGAATTTATTTTTAGGGCCACGCGCTCTATATGTTTTTAATAATTAGGTATAGTTATTCAATAATAAAAAAAAAATGTATGGAAGTCGATCCTCAAAGGTGAAGTACATTTTTAGTAGATCGTGACCAAAAAAAGTTTGGCCACCCCTATTTTATACTAATAGATTGACATTTTGTTCACTCAGAGCAATCAGAGACATGTGGCACTTCTTGTGTAACTGTAATTTAATATTTTAACATGTGTACCTAATTAAAATGCAATAGTCTAATATCAATAACAAATCATTATGTATACCCTACAGAAATGACCGGTATATAGGATTAAGGTACCTTCGTGGTTATATATTTATTATACTCAACCCTAAATTTATTTATATTGTATTACTATTTTGATTGTTATTTGTTATTTAATTTTAGAGTTATTTCCTATAGTATTTAGAACTATATTAGTTAATTAACTAATTTTCGTGTTTTTTTTTTTTTTAATAAACCTATACTTTGTAGACAGATTGAGTTTGCTTAAAACTTGTTTCACACATTATTACTAGAGAATATACACTATAATTGCATACAAAAATATGTGTTAACATTTAATTTAAAAAATCTTTAAGATTTAAAATTATATACATATTATTGCATAAGTTTTTTTTTAAATAAAATCTAGTCATCGTGATATATCGCTGATGAGTTTTTATTAACATTATGTAAAACTTTCGATTATTAAATATTTAAATGTCTTATTGACTACTATTTTTAATAATTCTTGACAAATAAAAACAAAAAAAAAATGTTAGTTACGTAATATTAAATTTAAATAATAAATATACATCAAAGTACTTATAATAGTTAATTATTATTTAGTTACTTTTTAAATAATATGCACGACTACATTGTGAAAAAAATTAAATGATGTTGAATTGGAGTGACCATTTCATGAAAAAGTTACCATTTTGTATTTCACAGTGTATAAAAGTCGTTTTCATTTCATAAAATGGTCATATTTTTACGAAGTAGCTACGACATATGTAATATGTCGTAAAAGATTTATGAAAAGATGACCATTTTATGAAATGAAAACGACTTTTATACACTGACCATATTAAAACTGATAAACGCATATAATCAGTTTTAATTTTACGTATTTCACTAATATTATGTAATGCATAATATAATGTAATTAATGCATTTGGATTAAAGAAATGTAACTAATGCAGGTTTTTCTCAAGTTACTCATAAACCAATTCAAAAATATCAGAAATATATAATCATAAATCATTTTTATTTTCATAAAGTTTGATTTTTAAAATTTTTCAAATTATTTTGTACCTCGTTAAAAATGTATAAAATATATCCAATCATTATAGATAAGATATGAAATTTTTTACACAAGTAGAACGATTTTTATATTATAGACCTTTGTGTAATTGGAGTATTTAAATTTGGATGAAATTACATACTCAAACAAAAACTTTAACTTAAAACTTTTTCGTACCATCTAATATATTTTTTTATAAGCAATGGCATTTTTAAAATCGATTTTATCATAATAATTAAAAATAGGTTTAAAATATAATAAAAATAATGTTTTTTTTTTCAAAATGGAATCATAATACCAATAATAAAATAATATACTTTAATAGCAATATAAATGTATCATAAAACATACTTAATAATAAAATAATAAAGGCTGACAGACTCGTTTTTCGTAGGTATGCAATGATTTATTATAATTACGTATATTATACATAATTTATTTTCTATAAATAAAAGCTAGTACGTCGTTACCCAGTTTAAATTAAATTTTGCCAAAAATATTGCATTTGAAAATGTCAATTCGTATAAATATATAATTTCATCCAAACTTGGACATTTTGAATCATAACAAAAATCAAAATCGGTTTTATAAAAAATTTGTTTTGTGTATAACTTTCCAGTTCTCTATTATTTTGAAAACTACTAGCCACTAGGAATGTTGACCTCTTAAAAGTTAAAAGTAACAACTATAGATTATTTTTTCTACTTTATTTAGAACAAGGAAAATAATCATATTGTATTGTAAAATCAATAAATTCATTGCTTTGCCCAGAATCTATAAATCATTAATTTATTAAATCATGCAAGAAATAGTGTGAATAATCTTATTGAAAATGTTACACCTATTACTATACCTATATTACATTTTAAAGTCTAATATAAATAATAAATATTAATAGCTATAAAAATTACAATTATTATAAATTTAATTATTACAGGTAATTTACCTTCTAGAAACATAATTTACATAATTTTTTGATAGTGGCGTACCCGGGAATTTTCAATGGGAATGGGGAATATGTTATAAGTAATAATACATTTAAATGAATTATGGTGATCTAAAATCAAATATAGCTTATGAAGACATTTATATTGAGTATTGTTCTTAAGTAATAACTTTATAACAGCTCTAATATCTAACAAATTGTTTTCTGAAAGTCGGTAAAAAAAAGTTAATGAGCAGATACAACCATAACCCCCCCTCCTGAGCGTGCTACTGTTTATTGATGAATAAAAACATTTTATTTTTATTTCTTAAAATATTTACAATACTTGAACACATATTATATCATTTTGTAGAGGTTGTATAAAAAATTGTAAAATGATAAAATACAATTAGACAATTAGTCAAATATTTGAATCTCAATAAATGGTTCATAAATAAATTACTTATAAAATTAATACTGATATAGGTTTATTTGATGAAAATTAATTTAGCGAATAGTAACATTAGCAACAATTGTCTGTCTGTATTTAAATCGCGATTTTAATTTATAAATTGATTGTGAAGATTCCGTTATCGCAAGTAATATTGATAACACTGATAATGATAAACATTCATTTATGTCATCATTCGTTATCATCTGTTTCTTCTAGTTGATTATCATCGGCGTTCGCGACGTTCGCGTTATTTACTTTGGCACGTGATTTTACAGTAATTTATTTTATTGTTTTTGACGGTGTTCAGTATTAATTTAACTATGGATGCTATACTCGACACGATTCCTCAGTTAATCAAGGATATTGAACAACTGGAGGATTTGAAAGAGGAGAAGGAAAATGAACGACAGGCGTTGGAAACTCAAAACCAAAAACTCAGATATAGGTTGAAGTTTTTAAAAGAGGTTAGTACATTTGCTTGGTAAATATTATTAGAGTAAACATTATTAGAGTGACATCAAGACTTCTCTTAGTACTGTTCCAAACATTTCTGATGACAATACGCCACTGTTCGTGACGGGTCCGTTATAACATATTATAATATATGTAATAATTTACATGTATATATTTGCATTTATTAATAAAAAGATATACATAGCCACATAGGTATATTTATATTTTGAACCAAAGATCACAATATGTATTTTTTAACTCTAAATTACAGTAGAACCTCGATTAATTGCTAATCTCGTTACTAGAGCCTGATAGATAATCTCAAAGAAGATTTAACGAGAAACAAACATAATTATTTTAAACATACAACGTACATATTATTTATAATTTTTCAATAACTAGCCGACATTTCAATATAAAGGTATTTCCTTATTGTAATATACTATCTTTATCTTACCCATAAAATGTACAATATATCACTTATTTAGTGGACATTGACGGAAAGTTTTAGATAAATCAGCTTGCATATAAGGTTTTAAGAATTTGCTTCAACGCGTGAGTAGTAGTGGTTAAATGTAGGATGGATAATCGAGATTCTACTGTTTCCAAACATTATTTCTGATGAGAGTTGATTAATAATAATAACACATAAAATCCTAAATCATGAAAATGTATTCTCTTTTACCTTGGTAATTAGTTAAGTTACTTTTTTCAAATTCAAATTCTATATTTTAATACCATTATATTTCCATCATAAAAGTTAAGATATTTACCTACAAGTATTTAGATGTATGAGGTGTTTTGACTGCTGTTAATTTCTTAAATCAAAAATAATTATTGTGTTATCTATAATCATGATATCTAATTCAAATCATAATAAATTAAACCTAGACATTTTTAGAGTATACATTTATTAATAATAGTAAACATTGGTCTAGTTAAATTTATTTAAAAACATAAGTAGATATAGTTAAATCTTTTAATTAAGTTGGTTACAAGTTTATTAGTAAACCTAATACTCACCTATTAGTTTACAGACAATTTAACACATGAACCGTTTTTGAAGTATAATAATTTATATTAATTTCCTAGTTTAAAAAGCCCAAACTAATTATTAGTAATTAATCATTACTTATAATATAATACACAGTAAAAGATATAATTGATATTATATATATTTGAGGTTACTAATTAACTTGAAACTGCTGAACATTATTTTACTATGTTGTATGTTATTAAGATTGAGATAACACATACAAGTGTGGTATCATCTTAACATAAACTAACTAGTATTTACATATTTCTAAAAATTACTTTTGTTTGAGTTCCTATGGATGCAAAATAAAAAAATGTAATTTATACTATCTGTTTACACGAATGAGAACACGCTTCTAAATCTTTTTGTTTTTTACTAGATTTACATACTTACAATGTTTTTTTCTCAGTTTTAATGTAAAGGTATAAAAATATAGACATGTAAGTACATTTTTGTTTTTGTTACACAAATGTTTAGTTATGTATAATTAATTAATTGGCGCAAGTACCAAACACTAAAATTTTAGTTTTATGTATATAAATAGTATACATATTTACTTTTATTTTATTATATTAAAAACTGATCAATATTTTAAAACCTATTAACTTACATAAATACCTTATAATGCCTTGTAATGTTTATCTTTATAGGCTGTGGCTAAAGAATCAAATGAGAAATCAAATATGGACTCAGTAAATATTGAAGATCACTCTTTGATTAATTTACATTCTATATTAATCAGTTTGTTTTCAAATGCTATTAAAAAAGCATATCCAACCTTAGAAGACATTGGTCAACCTGCAGTATCTGCTGGTAGTAAATTTGCTGACTACCAGTGCAATGCATCAATGCAAATATGTAAACTATTGAAAGCAAAAGGTAGTATTTGAATCACTATTTCAACTAGTCTTAGTAATAATTATTCTATTCTAATTACTTTTTTCGTTGATTTTTTTAGAAGTTAATGGTTTAAAATGTACTATATAATATGTTGTTAATATGTATATTAGGCATAAAGAATTATGTAATTTTATTACATAGTATCTGGGTCTATTATATAATTCTTAAATTGAAGTATAATATATCTTATTAAAAATTATAAATATTTCTGCAGCTAATGAATAATATATAAATAAATAAAATATATTTCAGGAGAAAATGTGTCACCTAATGCAGTTGCTAAAAAAGTAGTAGAATGTTTGGGACAATGCGATATTATTGAAAAAGTTGATGTTTCTGGACCAGGATTTATTAACGTATGGTTAAGTCGTAATAAACTAAGAGAAATTTTACAGTATGTACTGGAAAATAAATTGAAGCCAAAACCTTTAACTAATCCACAAAGAGTTATAATAGACTTTTCATCGCCTAATGTTGCTAAAGAAATGCATGTTGGTCATTTAAGGTTGGTATAATTAACTACTAAATTATTATAACATCATTAATTTTTGTTTGTAAATTTAGGTCAACAATTATTGGTGATAGTTTAAGCCGTGTATTCGAATTTATTGGTCATGATGTATTGAGATTAAATCATATTGGGGACTGGGGCACGCAATTTGGTATGTTAATTGCTCTGCTTCAAGACAAATTCCCTGATTACAAGACTGTATCTCCTCCTATAAACGATTTGCAAGAGTTTTATAAACAGTCCAAAGTACTTTTTGATAGTGATCCAGAGTTCAAAAAACGGGCATATGACTGTGTTGTAAAATTACAAAGTATGTCACCTGATCATGTTCAAGCTTGGAAATTGATTTGCGATGTATCAAGAGAAGGTAGTGTCTATATTATAATACTTAATCATAGATAAGGATATACCAGTGTTGTATGTTATATATACCATAAACTTACTTGTATTGTATGAAATCTGTCACCATTAATCATTCTTTTTAAACATATTTCTATACATTTTAACATCTATTAAAAATATAAAAATGTTTAAAAAATCATCATACAAAAATAATAATTTGTAAATAATATGCCATCTTAATATTTTTTAAGAATGTATTGAATATTAATACTGAGTTAAACATGAAACAATAAATGATTTACCAGTATCAGTAGATTGGTCCTACACTTATAACAATTTATATATATGTTTACATAAATATTATATTATTTATAACTTACACTTTTTTTTTAGAATTTCAAAAAATATATAAAAGATTAAATATTAACATCATTGAAAGAGGTGAATCATTTTACCAGAGTCGAATGGAAAATGTTGTTAAAGAACTGGAAAACAAAGGTATTTTTAAGATAAAATTTATTTATTATATTATATTTTACATGGTTAAGTTTATAAATCTTGGATGATTAATTTCTCAAGTTACCGAAATGCATGTAATTAAAAATAAAACTCAACATATCTCAAAATTACTATATTCAATTTATTAATATTTATATAATTAGGATTTTTGGAGAATGACGATGGTAGAAAAATTATGTGGAGTCCAGAGTCTTCAATACCATTAACCATAGTAAAGTCTGATGGTGGATTTACGTATGATACATCAGATATGGCAGCGTTAAAACAAAGAATTGAAGAAGAAAAGGCCGATCGCATTATTTATGTTACTGATTCTGGACAGGTATGACCATTTTAATAAATTGACACTTTTTTTATGATTTAGTATTTGTTTTTTTTTTTTTTTTTAGAGTGTACATTTTGAAACTTTAAAAAAATGTGCAATTCACTGTGGTATTCTAGATCCATCTAAAGTACTTATGGACTTTGTTGGTTTTGGTGTAGTTTTGGGTGAGGATAAGAAAAAGTTTAAAACCCGTTCTGGTGATACTGTTCGCCTAGTTGGTCTTTTAGATGAAGGTAAACTTTTATTAAGCTAAATTAGTTTTTAGTTTTAATTCTTTGATAAAACAATTTGCCATTATAGGTGTAAAAAGAGCAAGAGATAAACTAGTAGAAAAAGGCCGTGACAAAGTATTGACAGATGAAGAATTAGAGCTAGCAGAAACAGCTGTTGCTTATGGCTGTATTAAATATGCAGATTTATGTCACAATAGAAGTCATGATTATATATTTTCTTTTGATAAAATGTTGGAAGACAAAGGAAATACAGCTGTTTACTTGTTATACGCACTTACAAGAATAAGGTCTATTATTAATAATTTGGGCACTCATACTCAAGACTTAAATGAGCCTATTTCACTAGACCACGAAAAAGAATGGAAATTAGCTAAGGTAATGTGTTTTGTTACATTTTTTTTCTTTTATTAGTAAATAATATACTTAATTATAAATTTATTCTTGTAGACCTTGTTACGATTCTCTGAAGTATTGTCAAAAATCACTGAAGATTTTTGTCTCCATCATTTGTGCGAATACCTTTATGATGTGGCTACGACATTTAATGAGTTTTATGACAATTGTTATTGTATTGAAAAAAATTCTCAAACTGGTAAATTTTTAATTATTACTATTTATACAAATATTTCCAATGATAAATTAGGTTAAATTTTGTACTATATATTTAAGAGGACGTTATACCTGCATGTGTTGTCTCTTATCTTACTTATGTGCGTCGTGCATCAGCAAATTTGTGTTCAGCAGAACACATTATGTGGTTTTAGCTTTAATATTACAGTAAATTTAGCTATTATCAAATTTTATGGTAAGAGTATTATCTAGAAAATATCTTTTTAAAGTGAATATTAATATTTTACATAGCTATAACTCACTTTAAAATTATAATATCCATACAAGCATATGACATTTCCTAGATAATATTATTACATTTAAATTTGATAATAGGTAAATTTACTCTAATATTAAAGCTAACATCACAAAATGTGTTTTGCTAAATGCAAATTTGCTACGATGTAAGTACATTAGTAAGACTGAGACAATACATGCAGTTATAACGTTCTCTCAATATAATTGAAGTAACAAATAGACTTCTGAGTCCAAATCCCAATTCATAAATATTTTTATTCTATCAATCTTTTATACATTCTTATAACCATCTAACAGTTAATATAATATTTTGAAAGTATATTTATTGCTATTCTTTTATCAATGTATATTAAATAATTTAATAACCTATTTTAATTATCCTAGCACTACTACTGTCCATTACTGTTATTCATAGTTTTTTATAATTAATCTTATATTTCTAAAGATTTTTATTAGATTACTTAGCATGTATTTAAAATTGAACTATTGTATTGGTTTAATTTATTGCAGTTTTTTATAAACAAGTTGATATAGATTGAATTTATTTATTCAATTCTATTAAAATTTTAAAATTTTAAGTTGTATCTTTTACACATAGTCAACATTAAATCATAATATTTCAAGAATTTATTAGTATTTAAAAATTATGGTGCTAATTTTAATTCTAATCAATATTTTTTAAATGAAATTTTTAAGTTCATAAATTGTTTATGAACCAATCATATAAAAATGTAATTTATAAACAGAATCTCCTAGTTATGCCTTAGATATATTTTGTTTCATAACACATTTAAATATTAACAACAAATAATAATGTTACCTTATTCATGTTTTACATTTCCAATTATTGTTGTTAATTTTTATTATAATATTTGAGTTAGATATACTTATAGTCCAAAATTATTTAATTACCTTTTTGTTTTAATTTATATCTGCAAATTGTCTATTATGTTATTTATATGCATTTTAAATAATTTATACAGTTGTAATAATGATAATCACATTAAAATATATAATGGTGTGTATAAACTATAAGTGTTAGTAAGTTAATTTAAAAGCCACTTTTTTTCCCATTGTGTATTTAAAATATATAAATATAAAAATGTATTTAAAGTATTAATTATTATTAATATTATTTTTTTTCTAGGTGAAATTGAGAAAGTGTATACTGGAAGAATATTACTGTGTAAAATTACAGCAGAGTATATGAATACAGGATTAACGCTATTGGGCATCAACACAGTATCTCGGATGTAATGTTCTGTACTCAACTAAATACTATTTTACTTTTAACATTATTTTGATTTATACTTAGCTTCAACTTTTAAAACAATTTAAAGAAAATTCCATATGAATATTTCTAATAATTATCAAAATATTATTTAAAATGATTGATTATCTCTAGATTTTTACATACTACATCATTATATTGTATAAATCTAAATTATGTATCAATAAAATAATAATTCTTGTAAATTTTAAACCATTTTTAAGAAAGTAATGAAAACTAATGTTAAACTAATTAGTATTAAATTATTATTAAAGAAAAAAAAAATAAATACTATTGCATTTAAAAAAAATATTTGTTGTGGTTTCATTATAAACATTAATTACCTTGATCAGTTATTGAATTAGTTATATTTAATGTGTGAACTTCTCTTTGATTACATGTAATTTGTTAATTACGTTTAATTAATTTATCATTCTTATAATATACTTTTCTAACTAAATGATTAAAATAAATATTAAGGTTAGTACTTTAAACAAATTTTCAAAGTGTTATATCAATGACTATATTTTATATAAAGTATATTTGAAAAAATATTTAAATTGCATATTTTATTAAACTAAATACAGAAAGCTTTTAACATTTTTAAATTTTGAATTTAATCTTTATACTTTATGTTTTAATTGTTTTTATCTATTATAACCATTATTTAATTTAATATTATATATTTTTATTATTATTTATTAACATAATGTGTATATATATAATTTTCAATATTGAATTTTATTGATCAATTATATTACTTTGTATTATTATAAAATATGTTTTATTAGGTAATGGGTACTTCATTGTTTATAAAACTTATGTGTTTCATATTTATTGTATTGTATAAGCAAAGCATGGAAAAAAGTATTAAACATTGTTGCCTGGTTCAAAATTTAATACTTACACCACTCTATGCTATAGAAAGAAATGGATCATAAAATACCGCTGTAACTTTATAATCATTGGCTGATCTCTTTAGAAGTGTGTGAACTGTGCACTTAGACCAAGTTTCATTGTACTCAAAACACTATTCCTACATATTCTCCCTTAGTTATGAAAAAGTCAAATTATTTCACAATTTAATTATAAAAAAAAATAAACTATGCGATACAATCAATATTTAAAATAAATCTTTTCAAACACACTCTGCATATATAATATATAATATATATATACATATATAATCTTGACAAATAAGGTGTAACAAGACTATTTAACAAACTTCCATTACAAATGTTACTAGATTTGTTAAATATAGTACATTCTGTCTAATATATAACAAGGATGACCAAACTTTTTTGATCAAAATATACTAAAAATATACTTCCCATTGAAGATTGACTTTCATAGAACATTTTTTTTACTATTATTATTAAATAACTATAATAATTATTAAGAAACATATAGGACACGTGGTCCTAAGAAATAAATTCTAACATGATCGACTTTGAAATTGTCCGTGATAGACTGTTCGGCTGCCCTTGGTATATACTATTATTAAACCAAATTATTACTTTTACTGTTGTCAAATTAATTCTAATAATAATAATAATATTTATTTTCATGAATAAAATAGGTACAACATAAATTGGGTTCACATTTAGTAAAAAAAAAAAAAATTGAAAAACATAATATATTATCTACATTAACTATTAATTTAAAATTAATATTTTATATAATTAACTAACGATTAAAAGGAATATAATTTTAAAACAAACTGTTTTTAAAAGAATGACACACCTGCTTGTATTGTCTTCATTTTATGTACGTACAACATTGTTTAAAGCATATACATTTATTAAAGCTAACAGCATAAAATTGATCCCCTGAACAACAATTTGCCATGTTATATGTATGTAAGACAGAGACAACACATGGGAGTGTGATGTCTTGTTAAAAAATCATAGGCATCACAATATGATCAGTCTATAATTAAACAATATAACTGTATTTTATTATTTCAAAACAAATATAGATTGACCTATTCATTTTAAGAAGACAAAATAAGATAATATTTATATTTCAAAATGTTATGCATAGCTAGATTAATTTGAATCAGTAAGTATGTTGGAATAAGTATAAATGTTGTATTAAAAACATTAATATAAATAAAACTTTGAGATGAAAAATTAAAAAAAAAGCCTTATAATAATAATCTTAATTAAGGTAACAACATTTACAGACATTTACTTGAAAATCCATAATTTTTTCATAACTTATCTATAATATTGTACTTCAATCACATTAAAAGCTGACTTAATATTTAATTAATTTTGAAATAAAGTGTAACATAGTATCTTAATACATTAATGAACAATATATCAAAACAACAAGTTAAAAGACATAACACAATATAATTGATGTGGTATATAACATAGGTATGTAATCAATTTAACATACATAATACAATGTAAATTTATAAAAATTTATAACTTATGTATCTTAAAAGTAGGTACATAAATATAAATGTTTAATGCTATGTTCACACATAGAAAAATAGTAAAAAAAACACTTCATACATCAGACAATTAACAATATTTTTAAAACAACTAATTGTCTTAGTGTAAACACAACCTAATAAAACATTTTTGTAAACCAAATGCTTGCTGTTGTATTAAAATATCCTACCTGTCACTTTACTACTTCTTTCAAAATAACTATTTCAAATTATTTTTTTTATGAGAACATTGATTTTCTTAAAAATAATACATACGAATTTCAGAAAAACATTCAGTTTAAGAATATTAAATTTAAAAATTTTGCATCAAAAATATCTACTAAACAATTATAAAAAAATACACAACATTAGGTAACTTTTAATTATATATATGTTAATAAAAAGTAAAAACGTAAAAATAAAAATTATTTTTATAAACATTATTTTTTTTTTTATTTTTTATTTTTTTTTATTTTATATAACACGAAAAATGTATGTGTGTAAACAAATTAATTGGAAAGCATTTAGACACAAAAATTAATTTACTTTTAATACAAACTCAGTTGTTTGAACAAATAGTAGTTTGATTAGAATATTGTAATATGTATTTATTATTATATTTATATAATATATATGCTAAATTTTGTTCTTAAAAGAAATTAAAAATATAACAAAAGTAGTTTGCACGTCAATGCTTTCAAACGATTGATACCTATCGTTTTTATATTTTGTACTTTATCTGAAGAAATATCTCTATAGTTAAAAATGATTTATAGATAGTTTTCATATAATTATACATGGAAAATTCAAAATTACCCGCAGCGATTTTGGATGTCTCTAAATACTTAGATGCATTTGCAAAAACTGTTTACACAAGACCGCTTTTTCTCTGTTCGGATTGAAATGTTGTTATTGACAGCTTCAGAATTTTCTACTTGATGATCATCGGAGTTGACCGGTCCATGTTTATTTTCATACCTTTAAAAAAGTTCAATAAGCTTAACGTTAGTCAATATCTATGAGTGTATATTTCCTAAAAGTAAGTAAAATACATACTGGTAAACAGCTTCCTTTGATGATTTAACTTCTGGCAAAAAAAGTAGATCATTCATATTGTCCGCCAACAACGATAAAGAACTCAAAGAATCGGAAGATAATAATAATATATCTCGTAACTGCGGTGGTAGTTTTTTTAGCCACAAACGTTTTAAGTTATGTTCTAATAACTTATCATTCGTCAATTGTTTCATTTCATTTAAAAGAAAAGATGGATATTTATCTTCCAATTTTAAATCACTTACGATTTCCAAAAGTCTTTCTTGTCCAGATATTTTTTTGAGCAAATAGCTTTTAAAATACATGTACTTGTTGACCATACTCATGTTTTGAAATACGTCTAGAATACAACATAAAATATCGTGGTTGTTCAATTCTTGTTGAAGATCGTAGTACACTGTTAAGTCTTCATGTAAGTCCGCGGCCAACATTTTTAATTCAAATTGATTAAACCAACCTTTCGGATTTTTCACATTGAAAAGTGGTTGATTCGGCCGAATAATATGATCCTTAATGAATAATACTTCATCGATCGGTGTTTTTATCGACTCGATCGACATCATTCTTGGCCTAGTTGACGTAATTTTTAGCTCAACTGAATTAATTCTTGGCCTAGCCGATGTCATTTTAGAATCAATTGATGTAATTTTTGATTCGATCGGGGAAGCTGCTAGCTTGACCGACGTAATTATTAATTCAGTCTGTGTAATCTCAGACTTGGTCGATATAATTGCTGGTTTAGTCGGTGTAATTGATGGCCTCGCTGTTATAATTTGCTGTTTGTTCGATTTTATCGTTGGCTTGTGCACTTTAATTGTTGGCGAAGTTGGTGGTTTTGTAGATAGATGCGTCGGTGTAATTGTTGACTCTATTAATGTAATTTGTTTTTCATTACCGTTGTTCATCATAGAATTAAATTATAAATTATTATTATAGAAAAAATTACTACAAAATATTGAAAATTGTATCAAATTAAATTTAAGCTAAACTACAATCGCGCGTTAACAAAGATAAGAACGTAATATTAAAAAGTTAAAACGCACGAATACTCGGAGATAGAGAGACTGCGCTTGTGCAAACTGCAAACAGCTTATTCAACCCTCTTATTCAACTCCACTCTATCCTCGTTCCCTGACAATCAATATTTACGAGTATTACGCCGGAAACGCTTTCACGCTACTTACCTATACATAATCATAATATAGACTATAGATAATAAATAACAACTGTCGTCTGTCAACTGCAAATATCGAATCAACGTCAATACGGTAGACATTTGACGATTAGTAGGAGGGATGTGTTTATAACTTAATATTTCATCTTCCACTAACACGTACCTATAGATATAATTTTAACTTAAAAAAAAAAATCAAGAAAAATAAATTAATATACAATCCACAAAATTATTTTGTTATTATAATAAACAATTTCATGCTATATCTGTAATACCTACTTTAGCTAGTTATACTATCATAATAGTCACACACTCACACCGTTGCTGTACAAGACTTAATTTAGATATTTATTATGAAAATGTCAAGGTTTTTTGGATAGTAGTTTGTCTTAGCTTCTCGTAATTATTTAACTTAATTCCCATAATAGGTACTTGCTGTAAATCATAAATTAAAAACACTTTTATATAAGTAATATAATAATATACTATTATAGTATAATAATACATAACAAATAATATAATAATAATAATAATAATAATTAATATAATAATATATTATTGCAGTATGAATAATTATTTTTTATTTAATTTATGTTAATTTAAAAATAAAAAAAAATTAATACGTCGAATTAAATTAATTAGGTAAATAAAATAAATAAATCTTCTATAATATTATGCAATAATAGCCTATAGATTAAAAATATTTTTAAAATATAAATAATTGGTATGTATACATAATGCCTATAGATAACTATATTATACTACTATACTTTTCTATATGCGTTACTATTTCACCATGTTAAAGGTAGGTACTGTTATAGTATAGATAACACTAAATTTAAAATAAGCATTACAAATTCTTTTAATTAGTACCTAAGAGGTAGTATCGTAGAGATGATGAAAGCTTTACTTAAATTAAATATTATTAGTCCGTTCTTTCTAAGTTGATTGAATATTTCTAATGTAAGCCCCGATCTTCTATAGGCCTACTTATTTTTTTAAGTTGTTAAATATTACGTAGTTTTACAAAAATCATTTGGTCGCTGCCATTTAATGTGTTACTTATTTTATGTACGATTCTGAACTATACATTATTCAACTTACAAAAATAAATATTATGTAAGTATATTACGAATATATAGATAGTATTTAGAAAATGTATTTGTTTTATAATTAATATTTTGAAGGGGTAACCGAACAAAGGCAAAAAAATTTACGTAAAAGTTTTTACGTAGTATAAGACGTGTATCAGTGTATATGTGTCTGTATAGTTTATATAGTATATAAAGTATAGGTTATATAGGTAAACAATGTTATGTTCATATCCGTTCTTCATTTCAAATAATTGAATAGTTATCGAACAATAGTTCATAGTTGCAATAACTAATCAATTATAACCTAGCTCGAAATATTCCATTTTGTTACTGATTGAATCTTCTGGTATAGTGATTAATGGAATATCCAAATCACTTGAGCTTTCTTTTTTACCAGTAATATTTTTGAAATATTTCAATTATTAAAATAACTATATCTATGTATTATAATGTATAGATTATTAAACACGTGTCACACAGAGCTTTGTGTTTCATTTACGTATTTATAAGTTTATCGAAAAATCAATTCATGCAAAACTTTTTTTACACCAGATTTACTGAAAAATATAAATAATAAAAAAAGCATGAGTACGAATAAATTATGAAAATATAATAACATAAATAACCACAGTCCACAATTAAATCACGTATAAATCCAGATGATTCAGCATACCTTCATTACATTAAAATAAAAATTCAATTTATTACAATGCATAAACATAAAACTATTTTTATGTTAATAGTTACTTATTTTTGATCATATAAGACACAATGTATAAATACAAAATCCAATTTTTTAGGTCTTAATGCCAATACATTGATGAATACTGATAAACTAATAGACGAAAATGATTACAGTTTATTTATAACCATATATAAAATTAACATAATCATATGTTATGTTATGTGTATGTCTTATGAGTTTTGACCATGAATTAAGATATACAAGTATAGGTATTAAGTAGGTATATCTTAGTTCGTGCTTATGACTATGTTTATAACGGGTATCGGGCAAATTGTTCTACAGAAACAGAATAGGTGTAATTTTAACTATTCAGAATAGTCTATTTTGTAGTGGTTTCACAGAATAATTACTAATTACTAATTACCAGGGCTAGGATTTATATGCAACAGCATGTTTTTTTTGCGACTTCTGATTATTGATTTTGTCAGTAATTTCCACGAATCACCTTATGATGAGATAGATGGTGGTGTTTTTATTTTGCATGTTTTTGCATATTTTGGATAAAATGCATATTATTGCATATATTGAATAAAATAAATATTATTGCATACTTCGATTAAAATAATGCGAAAAATTCATGTTTTATTGTATATTTCGTATTTAATTCATTTATACTTGACAATTTAAAAATATGTTGTCGTAGCATGTAACACTTTTGAATGTGAATTATAAATTTTATTTCTAAATTTTTTTATTTTATTTTATTTTTCAACTAGGTACATTATATTATAAAGAACAGACAATTTTTTTTTTGTTACTATATTTTTGTTTTTATCTTATAAAAATATTCTATCCACACTTAATTATTCAATGAGGCTGGTTTCATAATTAAAAAAAAAAAATAATATTTTTCTAATTTAGTAGCTTATTAATTATTATATATTTATATGTTTATTGTAATTGTCGAAACTAATGGTTCAGACAAATTTTCTTAATAAAAAAAAAAAAAAAATCTTATAAAAATTTAAAAGCATATTTTTGCATATTTTGGTAAATAAAAAACATAGGTATTTTACAATTTTTTATTGCATACAAATCCTAGCCCTGCTAATTACTAATAATATTACTCTATGAGTGGTTTCCCAAGTTAACAGCCCAAAAATAAACTTAAATTATTTTTTTGATTCTAAAGGCACCTTAACGATTTCCAACTGGCAAGTAGCAACTAAACAGGATTTGAAATATAAAATATATGCTAAAAAAAAATCAAAAAAAATCAATAATTTACCTATTGTGCGTTTCGACGAACACCGTAATGGATCAGGAATACTGTTGCTGTATTGGACGGACTAGCAGTTGGCGACAACTAGCCGAAAATACGGATTGGCACCAAATACATTTTGATAACAGCATTAATCAATGATAACAGTAATGATTTTCGTTTTTCACTATCACACATTCACACACGACGTCGTTTTGGCGTTCGTAGTTCGTATGAGCTACAAAAGATTATCAATTATTATTCTCGACTTCTTAAAAGCGTTAATATGACGCGCGAATCGCGCCGATAACTCCTCGACTTATCTGCTCGACAGCAGTTCGTCGCGTTTCGTCGAGACGTCAGCCCGACTGTGCGAACATGCGTCTCTCGAGTACCGACCTACCGTGCACCGGAGCAGTGTAATTGTCGCGTTCGTCGTCTTTACTAACGATCGGCATAGTACGTCTGCGACATTGGCCCGTCCGTGTGCTTTTGAGTGTGCTCCGCAAGTCTTGGTACATGGTATTAAGTCGACCTAACAATGGCATTGAATCCGTCGTCTGCCAACGATCACACGGTCAACAAAGTGGCCGTGTGTTCGGCGATTTTTGCCGGTTTTGCGTACGTGGGATATTCTGTTGCCAAGAACGCGTTCGGACGACGTTTGGGCAGGAAGAGCGACGACGGTGAGTTCACGCCCGGTCACATTGTCCAGGACTGCGATCTGTTGACGGCCGAGACTGCCTTACTACTCTTATCCATTTATGCGTCGATTTCTCTTTAATAACCCACAAATGTTTCCTTTTTAGGGTACCATCATGAAGACCAACGTCTGTATTTTCGTCGTCTGTCCCAGACCACACAGACCGACGTCTTACTTGGTAACTTGGACAATTCAGACACCAGTCGTGTGTTCCTTCGACCTATGACCGTCCAACAAAGAATTAAAGAGCTTAATTTACGGGCAAGAATGTTTGCTGACACTATGATTGCTATTCAGACACCTTCAAACAAACATTCCTTACACGGACCTAGGAGCTTACAGGTTTATATTTATTTACACGTAGTATTTATTTTGTTAAAATTACATGACCAATTTAAGTAATGTGAGTACCTATGTTTAAGGATAATATAGGTATATTGATAGAGTTAAAGGTACTTTCCTATTGTATAAAACCACAATTATTATTGTGATAAACTGATAACCATCATCATGACTACCATAATCTTAACAATATTCACATGCCACACTTTAGTGCTCAAATTTACAATTACTTATCATTTAATTAATTTTTCATTGTATTAACTCACTTGTTAAAGTAGTTTAGCAGCCCACTCTGATTTTGATATGCTCATCATTAGGGCTCGGATGTTGTTGCACCAAAAATGTTATAAAATTTTTTGCATTATTGCTGTGAAAAAAACCCAAAATTGCAATTAAAAAATATTTTGTACCAAAAAAATTAAAAAAATATATTAACAAATTATTTTATGAAATGGATTAAGTCATTTTATTAAGTAATATTATAAAGTTTTATTAGATAGGTTTTAAACGAGTAGATAATAAAAAAAATTCAAATTCAAATTCTCGTCAGTTGTCATTAAAAATCTGGTAAATTGTCCGGTCTTCTTATTTTTTCAGAAATTTACAAATAATTTTATCAAAATTTAAAACTTTTTATTTAAACTATTTTTGATTTTTTTTTACTAATTAAATGGTTTTTCCAGTTACTGTTGACGACGACGGTCAAATAATCCGTCAGGAGTCACAACCAACAAAGCCCGACATAACCATAGATTAAACCTGTATAATCTAACAAATAAAAGTAAAAACACAAAAAACTACATAAAATTGTATTGAAAATAACGACAATCAACAAAATTGCATTAATGTTGAAAAAAGGTCAAAAATTGCAAAAGTTGCACTTAAAATTTTTTATATATTAATTGGTACTCGTTTGAAACAAATTTATAACCTACTTAGCAATGAATCCGAACAATAGAAAAAAAGTTGCAAATGCAACAACATACGAGCCCTACTCATCATAATTAAAAATAATATGAAATCTGTTTTTTTTTTTTAAATTTATTTTTGTTCATTATATTTTATTACTTTAGGACTAGGATTTATATGCAACACTATTTTTTTTTTTGAAACTTCTAATTATTGCTTTTATCAGTAATGTCTACGATACAACTTATGATCATATAAATGGTTGCATATTTTTACAAAATGCATATTATTGTACACTTGTATATTTTGAATATTATGGATATTATTGAATTTTTCAAAAAAAAAAAAAAACACAAAAATTGATGATTTATGGTAGGTAAATTTTGTTACGAAATTTTATTAAATATAAACAGAGGCACATTTGGAAAATTTGCGCCCTGAGGCAACATATTTTTGCCGTCTCTACCCCCCCCCTCCAAAATGAAAAAAATAATTTTTTTTGGTTCATTATTTTGTGTCATTTTCAATATTTAGGATTTCCAATGCATTTAATCTTTCCTATTTTATACGAGTATATTTGATTGTAAATATGATTTTACTTCTTTTAGAGCTGAAAAAGACCATTCAGTGTTTGGTAGGTACCTAAAATTATAAATTTTAAATTACAAATGTAGTATGTGTATAGTGTGTAGACATTATTTTTTAATAAATATATACAAAAACTGCTGCCCTTGTAAATCTGCCACCAGGGGTAACTTCTCCCCCTTTATCCCCCTTAAATGCGCCATTGCAAAAATAATAATAATAATAATAGTATAAGAACATATTATTATGGTCTTAAAAAAGATCATTAAGTTTTGAAAACCTAACCTAACCTTACCATGTAATTTTTTCATATAATACATTTAAATAGTGATAATAGTTGAGACTAAAAATAGCATTATTTTATTAATTTTAAAACATATTTTTTTTTGTGTATATTTATTTTTGGTGCATATATAATATTAATGGCATACTTAACAATTTTTTATTGATAGTCTGTAATTATAGGAAAGTGGCAGATTTTAATAGTCTTGGAAAACAGGATTGTAATGTTTCACAAATTAAGATAAACTCATATAGTAGGAAAGTACCAAGTTAAATATGTTATTTTAATTTCTTCTCTTTCATTGTTTAATTTTTATGAGATTCCTTAACTAGTTAAATGATATGAACATCTTTATTTTTAGTATATTAACGGTTTTCAATAAAAAAAGTACACATTTATTTATTTTTATTGATAACTTAATGAACTACTTTTATTTAAGTTATTTTCTATAGATACATATTTTTAATATTTTGTCAATATAAACTTTTAAAAAGTATTTAGAATAAATTCTTGAAACGTATAAAAAATGTATTCTAAAAATGTATTTAAAATAAATACATTTAAAAATTCATATTTTCAGAAAAACGCATGATATTTTTGTATTAAATTAAATGTTTAAGATTATACTTTTGTTTTTATTTCAAGTTAACATAAGCTAGAGAATTGATTATCCCCTAACTTATATACCATTGATTATTATTTATTAGTCTTTATATACATATTTATTATTTAAATATATAATTATTATATTTTTAAAATAAACATAAAGCACAAAAATTATTGTTTATAGGAATAAATTGTTTACTTTAAAAAAAAAATATATATATATATATATTCAGAATTCAGAATTTAAAGTAATTTATTTTAAATACTATCCATATCTAATAAAATATATATATTATATTGTAATAATTCAATAAAATTTTGAATATTTTACTTAAAAAAAATAAGTCAATGTAGTGTTAAAGTTTTTTTTTTTATGTTTAGGCGTCACCATGGAATTCACCTAGAATAATGAGTCCTGTAGATATGTCTAGACATATACTAGGAAGTCGGTCTACAGAAAACTTGAGACTGTGTGATAATTATGCTTTGGAATCAAATTTTGGCACACCGTTAAGAAGAAAAAGTTCTAACAGATCATTAAGAAGAAAATCTCCGCAACCAGGTGAACACAGACTTTCTGTAAGCCAGTCTAATCAAGAAATGGAAGAATTTGAAAAGATTAACCAACCATCTTTGTTGAATAGGTAATTATTTTGCATAAATGAATTTTTTATAAAATAATAATTTTAATAGATAACTAATATCTAATTTTAAAAATTCTAATTTTTTAAGACCTATGGAACCGAATGAAGCTAAAAATTTATTATTATTGATGGGATCCAGAGATACTCAAGTACTTGAAAAAGTACTTGTGACTGTTAGTAATTTAGCTACATTTACTCCAAACCAAGTACGTGTATTACCTATATCTTATATTTTATAAAACTCCTTAATATAATATAATAAATTATATTTCTCTAATTAGTGTTTTTAGTTTAGTAGAATAAATATACGTAAAAATACTTTTACTATAAAAGTATACTTTTAATACTTTTACCTTTTCTACATTTTTAACTTGTTTGTAAATGCCTAATTTAAATGTATACATATATATATATTTATAATTTATAATAATTTAAATGCGAAATACAATATTATTGTTACCACACACAAAGTTTTAAATTTTTCAATTGAGGTATTTAGAATAATACAATTAAATAAAAATTATATTTTTGTAAAACAAAGTGAGCCATGAAGATAAATCATATATTACTTTATTTGGCTATGGACAAAATACTTCAATTTCTTATGTAACTAAAAAAACTCATGAAAAATTAATATTATTTGTTCAAGTTACTGCAACTTTCTCAATAGCATATTATTAGCTCATCATAGCTGTATTTTCAACAATGATATGTAATTATTAATTATTTATAACATCATAATATTTAATATTACAAACATGTATATTGTATACTATGAATTAATAAATCACATTATAATTCTTTGAATATTGATTCTACTCTAACTCGTGACAGTATAAAAAATTTACTATATAATCATATTATTAAAATCTAATACATTCTAAAAAAAAAAAAGAAATTGAAATATATAATAATTTTATTAACAGTTTTATTTTTGTGTAAAACTCAAATACATATTATAAAAACTTGCTTTTAGTAAACTTATAAATTATTGATAATTTCTATATATTATATTTGTTATAAAATTAGATCTTCTTTATTTTTATATAATATATATATATAAATTAATTAAGAAAGTTTTATTACAATCCTAATATTATAAGATTGTAATAAAATTGAAAATCGATTAAAATAAAAAGTTTTCTTAAATAATAAATTTGTTATTTTTATTTTTAGGAAGTAATGAGAGAAGCTGGTTACTTGAGCCAACTTCAACAGTTGATTTATCATCCTGAAGAATCTGTTCAAATAACTGCTCTTGTAGCATTAGGAAATTTGGCTTTAAACAAAAATAATTCAAAAGAAATGAAGGTTTGATTAAAAAATGGAAATTTAAAACTATATTAACTGATTTTTATTATTATATATTAAAACCATAACCTGAACTAATTATATTGATATCTATTTTTTATATTTATTATTACTATATTAATGAGTTTACTGAATAATTAGTTAATTTAATTTATAGGAGACAATACCCATGTTATTGGCCTTAATGAAAATGATGGATTCAGATGAGATTATTTACAATTGCTTATCCACTTTGACTAACATTGCAGTATTCCATATGTGGCATAGTGAATTGCAACCGGCTATACATACTTTATATGGCTTACTTGAGAGTCAAAATAACAAAGTTGTTCTTCAATGTTTAAAACTATTAATCAACTTATCTTGTAATGATGATATGATTCCTCACCTTTTAGGAGGACAGGTATATTATTTATTATTAATAATTTAATTGCTCTATTTATTTTGTATACTTAAAATAGCTTGTGAAATGGATTTGTTTTATTCAATCACTTATAATATTAAAAATAAACATTATACATATGGTATTAATATATATTGTTTCTATTATATTAGGCTCCCAAAAAACTGTTGTCCATGTTGCAATTAAATGAAAACGAAGATATTCTACTTAGAGTTGTAACATTATTCAGCAATCTTACTGATGCTGTAAAAGCAATGGAATTGGATCCTGTTTTAGATTTGCCTGTAGAAGATAAAGCTGCAGCTCCGGATACTATGTAAGTGTAAAAATTAATTCAGGTTTTATATACTTATATGATAAATTATAATTAATCCTTATTAAATATTTTTCTAAATTCTGAGCACAATGAGAATGTATTGATTTTACCAATTGTGTTTTTTTTTCTGTGTCTAAATACTCCAGAAGTAGTTAATTTAATGTTTTGATTTTAAAGTTTGATAGTGGTTTTGAACAGGTCAAAATTAAAAATTTTTAGTAGTATAGTTTCCCAGTTTTATAATAATTAGGAAAAACGGAAATTTTTAAGCATATACTATAATATTGTTATTAATAAAATAATTGTTTTGTTGTAATCTACTGTCAGTACTGTCACTTTATTTCTCTAATAATGTAGATAGTAGTTATCTCAGTTGTTAATCTTCCTTTTTTTGCTCACTACTTATAGTTATAGGTAGGGCTAGGATTTATATGCAATAAAAAATTGTAAAATATGCATTTTATTTACCAAAATATGCAAAAATATGCAAAAACAAATTTTTATTATTTCTAGAGTATTATTATTTATCATAATTCAAAATTTTATTATTATTACATTAAAATATTAAATATTAATTTGTATTATATCATTATTACATGCTACTATAATGTGTTGTTTCAATAATTTTCAAATACAAACATCCAGCGATTTGAACGTAAAATAGATTTATACTGACTAAAACTCCTTTCCACATCACACGAGGTTATTTGTGCATATTTTAAATAATGCGATTTATCCTGGAGTTAATCAATATCGATTTCTTAGTTAGATAATATTTATACTTTATATTTACAATAATTCGACGGATAAACCAAAAATTATCGATTTTATGAAAAAAACACCATTTAAAATTAACAATAAATTATAAAAATTTGAAAATTTAAGTTAAAAAAAGTCAAAATTCCAAAAATCTATAAATATGCAATTATATGCATTGTGTTCAAAATATGCAAAAATATGCAAAAATAAATTGGTTCTATTTAAACGAGAATAAGCCAAATCGTGGACAAATCTGACAACCATTAAATTTGGACTTAAGGAAAAAAACATGCAAATGCATATAAATCCTAGCCCTAGTTATAGGTAAACTAAGTTGTATGTTCCTTCTTTTACCGAATGAAGAAACTTGTTTTATTTTTTAATCTTTAGTCCATTTATTAATACGTTTATAGTATAGATCATTGATTTTCAAATTAAGTGACGTGGCACACTAAGCATTCATTATGTGGTTTTTTGAAAAAAAATATTATTATTAATGACCAATTGTATAGAATTGTGATCTACGAAAATAGATGCATTCAATCATCATGTATCTATTATATTTACATATTAATATATCACCAGTTTGTAGGAAGTAAACAATCGAGATAAGCTATCTTAGATAACTATTGAACTATAAAATTAATAGGTATTATTATTAGTCCTATTATAAATTATATGTCCTATATTATATATGACTAGTTAGTATATCCATTGCAGCCGATTTGTACGATTACAACATATTCGTAATGTAGTTTGTCTCGTAGTACCAGCACACAAATATTTTTTTAACATATTTATGATATTCATTTACTTATAACCATAATTATTATCAGATGTGTACTTCATTCTCTTGACATCCACGTATTTCTAATTAAATTATAAAAAATAATTTAATTCATCTAATTTAGTGCAAAAAAAAAGTCGGAAGTGCTGGACCAGATACATACCAATGTAAAATTCATGTTTAATATAATATTATATTATTATTTTTACTAATAAATAGAATGTATGTATGTGTATGTCTACACCAGGGGTTTCCAACCCATGGTACACGGAAGATTTGTAGGTGATACACAAAGAAATTTTAACTTAAAGATTTAACTAAAAATTGAGATTTTTTTAGTTTCATAAATATCAAATATTAAAAAATGTTAAGAAATTAATAAAAATAAAAATATATGTTAAAAAAAATTTGATTACTAATTTAGTTTTAGAATTGAGGTGGTCTGGTGGTACTAATAAGTTGTATTGATTATAGAAGTATCTAGTGGTACTCGATGATAAAAAGGTTTGGAACGAGGTCTTTACAATCCATAGTCAAATCTATTGCACTCATGGACTAATGATTTTAAAATTTGGTACCAACATAAATAATTCTATACAGCTATACCAAAGAGCGGGGGACCTATTAATCCTACCAGTTGGTGCCACCAACCAATTTTTGTTTGTGATCATCCTATTTTTTTTCTTAATTTAAGTAGAAAATACATTTACATTTGACCTATTTTTGTAACTAATCTTTTTGGAAATAATAACTCTAGTATAGAAAACTATATAAAAATAGATATATTTTAAATAAAATTTACATACTTACACAACAGATAATATGCATAATATATTAACAATACAATAAGTATATATACATACTTATTACTAATACAATATGATTAGTTTTTACACAAATAATAAAATGTAAATGTAAATGATTTATATATCAGTTTGTTTAGCAGGTATGCCAACATTTATGGTGTTAATGTGGTAGAGAAAATACGCACAAAAAGTTTAGTATTGATGAAGCAGCATAAAAATGAAGAAATCAGAGTGCGTGCACAAAAAATCTATAACGCTTTATCTGACTAATTTTATGTTGTAAACAATATAATTTTTTACTAAGTTAACAACATAACATTCCGATAGTATTTGAGTTTTTATTTATTGTTTAAAAAAACTTATCAACGAATACCTTGTTAAAAAGTAAGTTGCATTACTAGGTTTATAAATATTATACATTATTGAAACAAATCAACATTCTATTTAAAATATTTTAATTAGTAATTTAATATATTATAGAATAGTTTTTATCACCTTTTATTATTATCACTGTTGTTAATAAATAATAGCAATAATTGTGTGGTTTGCTATTTTATTAGGAATTAATGAGTTCCTAGAAATAAAATAATTGTACTTTTTATGTAGTGCCATACATAGTTGTAATTAGAATTTATTTTATCAAACAGCACTTATGAACATTTTTATCAGTGTTTTGTTACCATTTGACTAACTAGTGACTAAAAATACATACATAATTTAATCCAACAAATTGCATGTATTATAAATATTTAATATACCTATCGTTTTGCATAAATAGTGTAATTTCTCATAAGATTTCTATGTATTAAATTCCTATTTTAGAATACATCATATTATACTAGAAATATTTCTGTAAGCATGAATTGATTATTAATTATTAATTTATAGATTTGAAACTATTAAATAACTTTTAAATATGATTTTACCAAGTTTGTTATGATGTTTAATGTATATGCTATTTTAAATAAAATATATAATGACAGAGTTTGATTTTAAAAAGCTTTCTTTATGATAATTTCTAGTACAAAAACCACTAGACTTTTATTTTTTTTTTTCATAAAACATTTTTACTTGACATCTGTTTTAAATATGTTGTTACTATTTTTGTATTCGATAACATTATATCCACGTTATATGTTTAAATTGTATACAACAAATAATATTAATAAGCTTCAAATGCACTGTTTGTCTATTATAATCAACCTGATTATTATTATTATTGATGTTAGAAATAAATTATTATTTATTTTTCAATAATGTTATATAAATAATTATGTTTCATGTTCATAAATATATGTTAAAAAAATAATAATTACTAAAAAAATATGTGTTTTATTATTGTTTATATTAAAGTTTAGAATCTAGACTACATCTGGTTATAAATCTACACTTTTTTTTCAGAGTGCTAGTCCATTTCAAGGTTATGGGTTATATATTTTATGGTTAACTAAAAAATATTGCATATTTGTAAACAATACAAAAATTCTGTTTTTTTTTTTAAATATATACCATGTTTTGAACAAAAAACAGAATACTATACAACAGTATATTATCCAATACAAATTTACTTATAGATTTTTAATTAAGCTATGTATTTTTTTGTGTTTAAAATTTCGTTTAAGTGCAGAAAATTTACTTCATCCTTGAGGCTGAGATAAATTTCTAGTAGCATATTTGACAAAAATGTTTGCAATTTAAAAGTAAAAAAAGGGAAAAGTGAGTAATTTCAGTGCTGTATAGTAGGAGTCAAATATACCTAGTCATTGAGTACCTGAGTCCTTAATGACTTTAAACTTAAATGAATATGATTAAATCAATGATAAATCATATTGTGTACTATGTACCAACTCGCCAGGTTAGAGCGGATCTGTTAGCCTATTTTGTAAATAAATAGCTACTAATTATTACAGCAATTTATTTTACTATTAGTAAAATGGTATAAACTAGGTAATTGGACAAAATTAATCTTAATGACTCGAAAGCGTCATAGTCAATATAAATTTCAATAATATTCATAAACTTTAAATCCTTAAAAAAAATTTTTGAGTTTTTACAACAAAAATTTTTAAATTATTTTTTAATTAGATAAAATACATAAATATTACCTGAAATGTTGACTTTCAAATATTTATAAGAAAATCAAATTTATATATTTTATTTAGATTTATAGTCTCAGGATAAACTATTTATGAGGACTCGTTTTGCATTTTTAAATTTTCACTATACAAATTAAAACCTAAGAATATCTAAAAATATTTAATAAATTTCTGAGATTTTGACTAATCTTATCAACATTTGAACTTAAATTATTATTTAAAAATATTGTGCCCATGAATCTTAAATATTTTTTAATGACTATAGTAAAATGTATAAAGAATCCTGGTGTACATTTTAAAATTGCTTAACCTAGCAAAAATATTTTTTGATTATTTTGAGATATTAAAAAATAATAATTAATAAATGTAGGTATGCTTCTTAATCAAAAATCCCATAAATGTATTTCCTTCATAAGTCTTACTCATAATAATTAAAAATTATCTAAATAGGTATATTTGCATTTTGCATAACTAATAACTAAATACAATTGTACTAAAATCAGTATTATTTGTTATTTAATCAATTTCTATGTATAGCGAGAATTCAAATCCCGGGATAGGTAGTTGAAACAGCTGCCATAGTATATTAGAGAATTCTACAAGTAGTACATAAATAAATAACCAAAGGTTGTAGAAAAAATAAGAAAAAAATTTACCGAAAATTTAACGTAAAATTAAAAATTATGGTAGTTATCGACTAAATGCATATCTAGTGTATTGTTTACGCTACTTAAACTGCACTATGGACTCTGGACAGTAATACTATAGCTACTATTCTTACGGTTCAAATAAACATTTAATGGTTCAATATCGAGCTAAAAAGGCTTCTAAACACTATTTAGTGGCCTCATGATCAGTGATGTATTTGAGGTATACGGCGTATACTTACTTCTCAAGTTTTTTTTTCAGCGATATGCAGGTATAGCCCCGTATACCTAAAAGAATTTTCGGTGATAAAAACAAAATGTTCTGTATATTTATAATTTTTATTTCCCATATAGTATATTATTTTACAATATTTTAGTATTATAATATTATTAGCTGATTATCAAAACACATTTTGAGAACCAATAACCAATATTAGATAGTAGATACCGATATAATAGGTTTTATTATGTCTATTTTTGACTCGTTATGTTTATAAATGTATAATATTAATAATTATTATGTATGATAATTATGTATACATGTATATTATTGTATATGAGTGTGTGACTATGTGGGTATGACATGATATAAGTGTATGTAAAATGTATAATATTCTCTGTAGTTAAATTCTGATTCGTTTATATTTCAATTAAAATTATTAAAATTATTTAGAAAAACTATCGTCTACAATTATTATATACAGCAATCACTAATCACATAAGTTTACAAGTTTACTGGCAGTTAGTAACTGTTCTAATTAACTACCTACTAATTGTTTTTAGTTCTTCGTTGGTCAAAGTGACAAACCTGTGCGAGAGCTACAACTGAGTGTGAACTATTCACGAATCTTGTGAAATTTTTATTTTAAATTAAAATGAACAAATTTGTCATAAGAAAATCAAATATTCAATTAGTTTGCTTACTTTGTAGTTTTTATGGTTAATTTTGTGATATGTGAGTAACAAAATACAATTCTCAATATTTGGGATAAAATACCTACTCAACATTTTTAGTGCATATTTTGACTATTTTGGTTTTAAAGACCATAGTATGTTAAATTTTAAGAGTTTTTTAAAATAAATAGGCATTTTGTGGTTTAATATGTTTATGTTTTTTATTCAGTTAGTTGTTGAAAAATACTTGTATAATATTGTAATCTGATAATTAGATAATTTGGTTGTTGTTTATTTTCTTCGAGCGAATCGGGAAAAATTTTTTTTTGATTTAATTTTAGTTAGGTATAATATCATTGACACCTAAGATCTAAAAAGCTTATACCCATGAATATTTGTAGCAATACACCACTGCTCATGAGCATAGACCATTGTTGGTTCATTCTATTATAGACTATAGTTAGTCATTAAATATTTAAATTATTACATTTTTTATGCAACCCGAAAAACTTTGTATTTCTATTTATTCTTACTTGACAATAACATCTACACAAGTAGAATAATTTCATTCTTTTCCATGATGGTGGACTTCTGTTGACTCGTAAAAGCTTGACGGTCATACGGTCATTCGAAAACGGAAAGTATTATAAATTGGGAAGGCGGAAAAGGTTTTAATCGTGTACCTATTTATATTTTATCGATTTAGAATAACCAATTAAAAAACATAAAAATACATTTTTAGTCATGCCTATATAAAGTTTAATTTTTATTTTTTGATAACTAGACGAGTATGTAAAATTGTAAAATATTAAAATGATAATATATTCTTTGAATGCTCATAACTTACTTAAAAATTGAAATTTCGTAAAAAAAAACTAACAAGAGAACACGATCAAATAACACAAAATTGATTCTACTGAACACAAATATTATATGATGTACACTTGTACATTAAGACGGATACAATATATGCTGTTGTACGTCTTCTTAATAAAAATACTTGTCGAAATAGTGTAGTTTATAAAATAACTAGAAGAAATAACAAATAATGACTCAAAAACTAAGAATTGCATGATATTATATAATACAGGTAAAATATATAGAATTAAATTTCGGTTTTGCTCTTCTCTATACGACTATACGGTCTCTAAAAAAAATAGCAATAGATACACGTTCGAATGGTTTATAATTTTATTTTTTATTTAACTCGGTCATATAAAAATACACATATCCCAGTGTAGTGGCTAAATAATTTTATCGATTGACTGAAAAATCTTTTCGTCTCCTCTCATCTGCAGGTCTCTTACGCAACCACCCTGTTGTTGGCTGTCGTGGCAGCTGCTACGTCGATGGAATTCCAAAAGTCCACCGCCGCTGCCGCACCGTTACCTGTACAATTACCAACGCAATTAAAATATTGTCAATAACGATAATGTTCCTATCTTTAAGTTTATTAATAATAGATGATTACACTTTAATATTTAAGTTAAGTACGTCAAATTAAAACTTACATTGCTTTGGTTACACTGTGCAGGTTGTAACAATAATAATTATTGGCTTTTGTGTGATGTTGACTTACCCGTGGCTAAATAACTAATAAACTAAATAATGGTTACCTACCGAAATCAGCGAAAGCAGATGATGGTAGGGCAGCGCCTTAGGTCGGAACGAAGATTTTTTTACTTAGCTTTGCGCCGCGAGCCATTTGAACCGCGATGAACCGACGTCGTGTTTCCACGATATAATATTTCAAGCTCAAGGTAATTCATCGCAGTTCTTGGTACCTCTTATACTCGTATTTTCACTATTTATTTTAGGTGCATTACGCCTTGCCACAGCTGAATACCTGCAACAACGAGTAGGCTATGTGATGTGATACACGATATTTTATACCTATGATGCCAACGGCTCGAGTCGGTGACCTTACTCATTATTTCAGTACAATATAAAATATTATGTGTAGGTACCACGATATTGATATCTGTTGGATATAATATACCTGTATTACGGTGAACCAAAAATGGGAATAACTTGACTCAAAATGTTTAGGAACAAAAAATAAAGTGTAGGTAGTATCTAAACTTAAATTAGGTACTTAAAGCTAGTAACGTCATTGTAGATTTAATTATTTTCATAATAAGTATAGGTACAAGTTTTATTTTTAAAACATAATCATTCTAAATATCTACTACATGTCTACATGTTATTTTGCGTAGGTAGGTATTTACAAGTTTTGGTACCTACATGTTTTTTTGCTCAATCACAATCGCAGCTTTATTAATAACAATGGTTGGATAGTAATTTGTGAACCTTTTTATTGAGCGCTGATGATTGAGAACTATGCTTAAGATGCATTTAAGGTGATTAGTGGTTACCTTCTATTTAATTTTAACTTAAATTCTTCAAATAATGGTCATGATAATGACTAATGAGTAAATATACCTGCCATCAATATTTATATTAAGTGTAAGACGGATTCACAGCTATAAGTCGTCTGCAGTGATATGTTCCTTGTATAGTTGTATCGTATTCAGATTGGCAGTTGTAATTTTTATATCAGTCATTTACCATGGTCTATCGTGAGTTAAGCGGATCTCAACTTTTGGTAACGGTATAGACAACTAATCATTATAGATATAATAATACTTCATCATTTATTTGAGGTTTTGTTTATTTGTAATCTGAAATATGGTAGTAAGATTGGTCAGGTAAACAGTTGTTTATCCGAGTACGGAAACATTTTTTGCCACGGCTTCATGATCACTCATCGATTTAGCCGAATCACAATTTACAGTGTCGTTGACCTGGTCAAACTAAATAGAAATAATTGTATTTTTTCTCAGTGTATAATATTTAAATCATTATTGATTTTTATACATGTTACCGCTGACTTTTGTGAATAAATATAAACGAATGCACAGACGAAGTCTTCAGTTACAACGATATAATAGAAGAGTTCGGTAAGTTACTTTTTATAAATAACAAGTATACAAAAAGTTAACTTATAGTTACGTTTTAATCAATACACCATTACAGTTTATTATCAATAATTTATAGTCAACACATTACAACAAAGTATTTTACAGAATCAAATAAAAAATAATTTTGAAAATAGTGATATATGGTGATTATCGAGCATAAAAAGGTACATTGACCTATCTGGATCTTCCCTGTCGGATGTCGCCATCACTGTATTTACTGCTCACTTAGTATTCTTTATTTCATAGTACTTACAATCTAAGACTTAGGCTTAGGCCCTTAGTCAAATTCTTTTGAAGCAAGTATAGGAGGCAGGTTCGCTAATCATCGAAGGGACCTAATTTATTATCAACAGTTTAACCTCGTCGAACGATCGAAACCGGCCAAATGCAAGTTTGACCACAGACGTTGATTTTTAGCCTGAAATATATTTCACTTATAAAACTGATAATTTTCTTCGTAGTTCTTGTATTTATCGATTATTTTAGTTGCCATTATTTCATTATTTTGTATTATTTGTTTCGACCAACCAAACTAGATATTATAAACAAATGATAAACCAATAACCGACATACCTAACACCAACTATATAATCATACAAAATTGTACTTTGCTACCACTCCTAATAAAATAATAAATACCTTCATTATTCTTATAAAAAACAAATATTTTTTGTTCATTACAGTGATTTACAAATTAAAATTATTATTATTTGTATACATAACACTATGTAAATTATTAAAATACATGAAAGAAAACTTAGAAAAATTTCACTTGTTTTAGAATAAACCTACCACTCGAAACAGAGTCTACTAAGTCTAGCACTGATTCCATGATAAATGAAGTACAAAGTACACTACATAAACAATTTGTAAATGGTTCTCTCGCAATACACAACGAAATGATTTCTCATTTTTTTTTTCATTCTAAGTAAAGCAATGATTGTATTTGCCATTAGCAAATAGCAGTCATTGCATTTGGAAGCAGTAAAAATGCTTCAATCTTAAATTTCAAAGAAAATGTATGGTAGGTAGCACATTATGGTCAAAAGATCCCATGTATATTGTATACCCACTTTTCAAAATAAACAAACAAAATATTAGGTAAAATTTTCATTTTATAAACATTTTAAATTTTTAGATTTAAGTACATTATAATTTTTGTTTTAACATGGATTTATGTCTTTAGGGAGTAATGAAGTATACCTTCTTATTTCTTGTAATAGTCATAATAATATGTTATCTCTAATACAATGGAATATTTGACAAATTTTGTGTCATAAAATATAGTTTAACTACTTCATACTTGTCTCTAGCCAATACAATTTTTAGTTTAATATATTCTAACCATGCCCGTAACGACCGATACATAAAAATAAAACAATTAGGTTACCTTAGCAACATCGTTGGTACATTTTTTTTATCATATTTTTAATAGATTTGTGATTCGATAGTTTTCTGCAGTGTATAAAAAATAAAAGTCGATTAATTTTTTAATGGTAAATTCCAGGTATTTGAAGTGAAAATACTCATAACAAGGAATTGACTTATCAGTAACTAGTAAGTGTTCATCAAATGTATATGCTTAAGGCTAGGTTATGATACCCTTTATGTTTTGAAATTTAACTAAAACCAATTTCTAACCATTTAGTCAGACTACTCATAATATTTGATATTGTAGAGTCTGAAATGTAAACTACAACTATAACAAATTTATATTAAAAATTAAAATACCATAACATAACGTAGAGTTAATCTGAGATGGTCACAAATCAGAATTACATACCTAATTGAGTTTAAAATTGTAAAAGCAGTCAAGATAAATGGTAAGTACTCTTTTAAATTGAAAAACTTAACAATATAAAACAATATTCTTAAAAGTTGTTCTTACCGAAATTACAAAACATAAAAAAAAAATACCCATAATTTTTTTTTATAAGCATTAAATGTTAAATTTTTACGAAACTCATAAAAATTATTAAGACTTAAAAATTTTTAAAATTTAGGTTTTTTCTCGTGATTTTTCTTATAGAGAATAAAATACAGTGTAATTCACATAAATATGGGCGATTGAAAAAAAATGTGTTAACGAGTAACGACATTAAAAATATATACCTACCTATATTTACTAAATACTCCAGAAACAATTATTTTCAGAATGGACACACTATATATATATTTAGCATCCTAAGTACTTAAGTAAAAGTTAAGAAATTACAATTTGAAAATAGCATTCAATCAGAAATGTTGAGGAAATAAGAAAGAAAATAGAACAGGCACGGTTCTAGGACTATATATTTTCGTATAGGCAATAGTAGATTTATAATTAGGTTTTAACTGTGAATAATTTTTCTAATTTCCTGCCCCTTCCCATTAATAAGGGACACCAGAACTTTTGGTATGGGCAGCTGCCCACACTGCCCATACGCTAGAACCACCATTAAAATAGAAGTTATGGATAACGTCATTTATTTGAGTTGTTTTTACTTATAAATAAGGCCAAAGATGAACAATATAGGTACAAGCTAAATACTTTTTTTTTCAAATACATATTATATAAACTGTTTTAAAAAAAAAATCACATTATGCACTATGCAGACAACACCATATTAAAATTATGTGGTTGCCTTAAGTCTGAATATTCTAAATAAAATTATCGTAAATTATTATTGTTATTTAATACAAAGTTTAGTTTTACCACAATATCATTAGGATAATTTATGAGTGTATACTATGATAAATAAAATTAGCTTAGATAATAATTGTGATAACTGGAATAATTTAATAGTTAGGGTAGTTTTATCTACCGTTTTAAAATTATAAGGTAGACCTATACGGTACAGACAAATTGAGAAATTATATAGGTACACTAAATATTTAGAAATATGTCAGCATTATGAGATGTGTGCTTAAAACAAATAAATAAAAATATAAAAACCAACTTTAATTAATCATAATAGCTAAAATCCAGTATTCATAGAAAATAACATTTTAAAAGGAAATAAGATATAAGTATATAATTAATATAATGATTGTGTTTTGGAATGAATTATAAAAAAAAATATATTGAATAAACTAAAATAAAAATAATTTCTTAAAATGCTATGGCCTATAATAAATTAAAAAGTAGATACCTAATCTTTAAAATAATTATAGGAACTTATAATAAAATATGAAGATTATTAATTCTTGAATAAACTCAAAACATCATACCTACACATTTTTATGTTTTTATAATCTAACAAGTATATATATCAACAAATCAACAACGTATATAATATAATATTATAATGTATATAACGACTAACACACGTTTTAGAAAACTGTAGAAACTTAAGAACTGCGTTTTTTATTTTATTTATGGTTTTATTTGATTATAGAAAGTGTAGGTACTAGGTATAACAATTCGATAAGACATTTTTAATTATTTTATACATATTGTATTGGTTTTTACATTAATAGCGGAGAAATTGATTAGGTACCCCTAACAATTAATTAGAAATATTAAAAAAAAGTTTAAACCGTTAAGGTATAATATTATAATACGATAAGGATAATAAGAAATAAGAATCGATTATGAGTCCATCGACCATCAGCAATAAATATTATAAATAAATTATTTAAAGAACTATTACAATATAATAATTCTAATGTTGCAATGTAGGTACCTACCTATTATATTAATGATACCTATTACGTAATAATCTATACTGTGTCAATAATAATGATCGTGTTATAATTGCGTACAGACATTTTTAACTATTGTGATTGCGTACGTTTTAGGTATTTACCCAAGCTTAGTGCAACGTTGCATCATGAACATTTTTTGTAAAATTACTTATTTTAAGAAATTATTGCTGATCTTTGATAAAGTTTCATAAAATTACTGGGACTATATTGTCAGTCGCTAGTGCCAATGTGTTCGGGGACTGATTAGTGATTACCAAGATATTAATTTGTAATTTGTACTTTTATTGTATTTTACATAATATACGAATATGTATATTAACATATTATTGTATATTAATATTATATCAATTGATAAAACTATTGGTTTTATTTTAATAGTTTTAATTATAAGAATTATTTAAAATTATACTATAATTATTATTATTTATAACATAAACCCGATTGAATAATAATATAATAAATAGAAATACACACTTTTTACCTAACTTCTTTACAGTTAATTTACATATATTTAATTGAAAATATTACTATTTCTACGGTATTAATACTGAATAGTGAATAGGTAGGTACTTAAATAGTATACATTGGCAACGCTGCATTCGTTTTATAAAGCAAACGTAATGTTTTTAAGCGTCAACTAGAGCGTAGAGAAATTCTGTAATAATATACAATAGTTCATCACCGATAATAATTAATTACCCACCTATCTTTAGTTTATATAAAAGAATACATTTTATTTTATATTATTTAACATGAAAATAATTATTTATGTAATATATTGAAATATAAAATTTAATTGTACTCAAAATTCAAGATTTAAGGAAAGTTTAGGGCTTCCTTTTTCAGAGGAGGTATGTTATATGTATAGCGTATATTAACCATACATGCATATAGGCTATGTATAGGCTTAATTAGGTTGTTATTATAGTGAATATAATAGGTACATAATTAATTAAAAAATGTTATTGAAATAAAATAAAATTATAATATTATATATGTACACAAGTTAATGGATGATGTGTGTAGGTATTTTATATAGGGCTATATCATAAAAGTGTGAAATATATTGTACTTGGTATATCATATTATATTATTCAATACATTATTATTATCAGAGTTTATATTATTCGAACGAAATTTGTTCATAATCAAGAAAAGCTTAAATCTCTGTTGACGCAACTAGTCGACTACACATAAATATGGATAGGCCAGTCCAGAAAATGGTCTAGAATCCTAAGTTGTAGGACTTAGTGTATATCGTTGCTCCATGCATTAATGCCGTCACTTTTAAGTCTATCTCAGTAGGTATACTTAGTAACTACCAGTCTCAGGTAGAATAATTTAATTATCTATTTACAAGTTTATAATGAAACTATTAACGATGTTTCTTTATAATTTTAAGGCTTAAAATACCAACAAAACCTGTAATCACGTGTTAGGATGATTAATTTTTAACCAAAGTTGTAATAATTGTATTACCTAATGAAATTATTGATTATTTTACGCTTCTGAGTTCTGAAAAGTTATTTTTCTTACCTATAGCTAGTTTAGTTAATTTTATTGTTAAAATTTGTTAACTAATATAGGGACTATATATACTATAAAGAAGAAAAATTACATATTTTGTTTGACGATATATCTACTGCAGTGCTTGAATGAATTGAATGGGAAACGTTCAAAAACTTGAAATAACACGGGCGAAGGAACGAACATTCAAATACTATACTGACACATGTATAATTACTAAGTTAATAAAATTAATAATGTATTAATTAGCGGTAAGACCATTAGATGGTCAGATGGAGAGTATTTATCTCATAATAACTTATACATACAAGTTCAACAAAATTGAAGGAACTTATTGTAATTCGATGAATTAATCAAACTAAAACAGGTAATAGTAATAATTTTATAAAAAGTTTATCAGTCTCTTTCTTGGTTATTAAGCTATTAGATTATCGATATTTAAACTGAAATCGTGTGTTAATATTTAGTTAAAATTTACAGACGCAAGAAAAACAACTAGGTATTGGTGACAGTTTTTCTAAGACTATAAAGAATGGATAATAATGAGATGTAAATGTATGTCATCTGAGGCGATAACCCAAGAGGTTACCTTCAGTCTATAGGTATCTATTAAGATTTTATTTATTGATCTTATCGTGTATCTGCAGCTTGCAGTGGACCAATGGTTTATTTTTATTTAAAATTAAATTAGTTTGTGAAAACACTCTAAAAGTATTTAGGATGATGCGAATTATTATCTATTGATAGTCCTAATAGTTTATAACATGACGTATATATATATAGGTACAAGGCAGTAAATATTAGTACTTGTAACGACCCACCGAAAGAGGCAAAGAGCACCTAAATTCTTCCCAATCAGCGAGTGAAAATTTAATAGAGAAACTATCCAGTAACAATTCAATTTTGAAGAAATTTGTACATTTTTTTGATCTTTGTTATTGATTTTTGGATCCAAAATTCAAAACATAGGCGATCGTCATACTTTCAGACTTCAAACATAAAGATATTGAACAGCTAACATTAAACTATTTAAACACTATTTTATGAATAGTTTGTTTTACTTTTGAAACAAATTTGTATGCTTTTATAGTTTTATCACTATCAAGTTGTACTGATGGTGTATAAAATTTTAAACGATGTACCTATCGATATTCTATTAATTCTATCGACCGTCATCATTGTAAAAAAACATTTTCGTTCAGAAAGGCAAAAACATGTTTTATAAAATAAAATATAACAATATAATATTGTCTCGAGGATTAATGAGCAGCAAACGGATCATTCAAAAGGAATTTTTCTAGTTACAAAACAGCTGGAGCAGTACAGTTACAATCGCTGTTATAATTCTTTAATCTTTATCCTAGAGGACAACTTTCCTTGACGGTTTTACCGAGTTCCGGGTAAGACAATCAAATTATTTAATACGTATTTTTTGTACCTATCTTCAAAATTATAAAGATTAGGTATATTTTTCGGGGCGTACTAGCATTCGCGAATCGTTTAAAAATCAAAAATTCATCCACTGTCTGCCAGTAGGTAGTGAGAGAAGAACGGTTTTGGAATTCAAGCGGAGCTAGAAGTTTTTTTTTAAGTTGGTACTCGTCGAGTGAGTTGAGTGTTGTCAATTTCACAGCCCCGGCTGCTTTACGCCCTCGCCTCCGGCCAAGCGTCCATTATTGGCATAAATTAATCGCGTGCGCATTTACGGTAATTTGCTGAAATCGAAATTTCACGAAGAACCCGTAGTACCCGTTTTTATTCGTTAGGTTTGGCGGACGGACGTCGCAGGTGTTCGGACGCGCATTAACGAAAATAAAAACGACCGTCGGCGGGTCGTCCGATTCGAAAACGGAGAAAAACGTCCGCTTCGCATTGTTCCGACAAAACAACAATACAACGAGTATAACAAAAAAAAAAAAAAAAATACATTATTGTCGCGTCGTGCGCGTCCGTCTATCAGCTGTTCCTCGTTCGCGCGAGTAGCAGTGGGTAAAACTCGCGTCGAGTAATAATTTACTCCAATCGCACGGGACGTTGCCCGCTTCCCGTTCGAGGTAATACGGTAATAATACAATATCGTTATCGTCCGCGAGTCGCCGCGTCCCGTTACCACACGAATACGTTCGTGCCCGTTACTCGCTAGTCGCTACGTACAGTCGTGTCAAACCCGTTATCGTGTTCGCAGCAGCGATTCGCGCGCACGACCTAAAAAACGGCAGCAGCAGATAGTTCGGTTGGACGGATTTTCGTTCGCGTCGAATTCATAGGTTCGTAATCGTTGGCGACCCGACGACGCGAGACGCCCTTATCTCAAAACCGTTCTTATCACTCGCCCGATACAACAACAACAACAACAACAACAACGACGACGACGACGGCGGCGACGACCTAAGGTTTGTTGTTGTTAGGTTTATCAGCTGCTATAAACCTTACGACTACGACGGTATTAAACGACGATATCGATATCGATATCTGATATCCCTTCCATCATCGTCTCGGGTTGGTGAGCGATAATAACGATAACGATAATAATAATAACAATAATAACAATAACAAACGCGATCTCTCGTTCGGTGGTCGATACCCACTCGATAGGACGCGTATCCGAGTCGCCGTGTCCGGTCAGTACGTGTGCGGAACGATGTTTTTCCGGGCGAGATCCAACACGAATTCCGTGTGAAAATGAACGATTGGCCGTTCGTCGGTCGGCTCCGAGTGAACGCTTCGCCGCAGCCGTCGTCTCCTCGTCGGATAAATCGCCGCCATTCGTGAGAGGAATCGTGTGGTGCCAACCAGTGGAGATACTCGAACGTATATCGTTTGATTGCGACTACCTTGCAGCTGCAGTTCAGCCTGACGTGTCCGACCGAACGGTTTTTATGACCGACCGTAAGTAGAACGATACTTACCTACTCTTAGGTTCCCAACAGATTCCACCCCCAAAAATATTCTGTAGACTGTAATGTCAATTGTTTTTATTCGATTCGACTTCTCATAATGTGTACACAAAATCGTGATGCCGATAAACAAACGCGATGGTGCTTTCGAGCTGTAGACGATTATTACAATTTACGACCGTAGTCGATATGACCTCGCAAACTCATTCGTTTATCAATAATAAATTTAAAATATCGTGTATCTAGCTTAACGATTAAACAATCATTAGGTACGATTTCTCAATACCCGTGTAATTTGATGCTTTTTACAATATATTTTGCATAATAATTGCCATACAGATAGGTGTAATGACTTAAATAATAGGGTAAAATGTTGTAATAACGGTAGGATACTTGGATAATCATTTTACATTTTCTATCTTCTTTTTTCTTTAGCAAATAAATATAGGTTATTTTAGCAGTGTAAAATATGCATTTTAATAAATTCACAGTTACCTACTAAATAATATTTTTTATACATACCACATAGAAACAAAATATTTTATTAAAAGAATACCACACTCGCTTTATTGTTTCTATCTAAAATAAGTAGGTACATGTACAATTTATATTTAACAAAACCGATTTTGTGTTGTTAGCTTTAATATTAAAATAAGAGTCAGGTAATATATTATTTAAGGCACCTCATATGCATTTTTGTTTAAAGTGAGTTATAGGTAGTAGTGTAAAATATTACAATTTTAAAATGATCTTAAATATTTTTAAATAGACAAAAAAAAAATCTAGAAGATAATATTTTTATCTTTAAATTGTATGATACCATATTCACTTTTAATATTTTAATACTACATTTTATTGCAAATGTATGCAAATTTACTGCAGGCTTGGATTGAACTAGTGAGTTACTGACAAATTCTTAGCGAGCCATTCTAAACCTTAAAATGTAGAAAGAGTTTACATTATAAATCATAAATATTATGTATCTAAGTAATATGTTGTATACTTTATAAATGTAAGTCAATTTAAGTAAAAAAGAGTAGAAAAATAAAATGAAAAATGAAAATACATAAAATTATTAATCACATAATAATGCTAAAATTAATTTTATAATACATGTTTGGTCATCTTTTAATATATGCGGCCTACCTAAAATTTATAAAACATTATTGCATTTTATGAGAAAGAGTATAAATAATTAATTTTCTTTAAAAAAAAAAATAGAATTTATTTTATTTCAATAAATTAATAATATTATAATGTGTTAAAAAACATGTATGCATTTGAAGAATAAAAAAAAACTGCTATGGATTATCCACAAAATAATTTCATATCTGTTAAGAAGGAATCAAAATTATTACCACTTTTATTTAAATCTCACCAATACTCGACTAAGCATTGGGAAGTACAAAGATATTGAAGAAAATGGTATAAAATACTAGTATCAAAATTTTATCTATTGTAGAATATATTATAACTATTATTTATAATTAGGTAGTACACAAAATGATGGTAGACCGTATATTGAGAGATAAGACAAATGTTTATATTATTATTTATGACCAGGGTTGGGATTTTATAGCACTTAAAATTGCATAAATATGCGCTATAATATGACTTAAAATATCGCTAAATATGCACTAAAAACATGCAAAAAAGGAAATCGATAAAATAAGCAGATATTAAAAAATAGACCCAAATACCTAATTTGAAATCATCATAATTGTGTATTATACCTATAGATTAATATTATCGCTGTAATTGTACGGCATTGTATCAGCGTAATCGGCCTATTTACTTAATCTATACATTTACAATTTACTTGATAATTCGGTTTGCAAAAATCTAAAACCACGTTTTGGTAAAATATAATTTCATAAAATGAGGCCAATTTAGATTCAAAAAACAGATAACAAAGCACTAAAAATTTAAAAAATCACAAAATATGCAAAACAAAATTTTTAATTTGAATTATCTGTATCATGAAACATGAAACACATTTTTAGCTTACTCTGCTATTTTTTAAGCATTTCATTAGAAATATGCAAACACTATAAGATCCCAACCATGTTTATGACCATCCGACCAAATACCAATCAAAACCTAAAAAGTGATTTCAAAATGAATTTTATTAAGGATGATTTGAAGCGATTTTGATTTTTTGCTCCTTTTAATATTATCAGGAGAATAATTGTAACTCCATGTCATCCTTAATTATACTTTAAAATAATAACTCATAATTGTTATGGTAAGATATATTATTAAAAGTTAAAAAAAAAATTATTTATAGTTAACACATTGAAGATTTTTTACTTTAATACAGTAAAATGTATAATAAATTATCATAAACAGCACAACTCTTTAATACTATACTCATAGAACTCATAAAAATTAAATAAAAAAGTGTTTTGCTTAATTATCTTAGTTAGAAATATATTTAATAATTAGGTGCTAATGTTTTATTGAAATTTTCTCATAATATTGACTGAAGCTAATGGTATATTATAAATTGATGAAGGAATGAAAGTAGATGTACAGTTGATGGTTACAAGATTATCACCATCACTGAAAAATCAGACCAATGATTGGAGTATAGTCTATTTTTTATGTAGTTCAAAAGACTGGATGTTATATTCAAAGTAATTCCCTGTTAGAAAATGTTAACAGTTTGTGTATTAAAAAATATAAAAGAACACCAGTTAATACCTATGAGGTTATGAGGCTAAGTCAGTATCATGTCTGATTTGGATGAAACTATACATTTTTCTTCCCCGTATTGGAGAAATTTCCTCTTGTGGAAAACAAGGTTTTATTATTATTATTATTTGAATTAAAATAATAAGTTAATTATTAATAGTTACTCATATAAATAAATAACATTTTCAAAATATTTAAAATGTTTGTTTTAGTAAATTATTAATATTTATCAGATATTCCATTAAATATATTAGTTTTTTTATTTTTATTTTTTTTAAACGTATTATTACCTACTTGATATTATTTTTTGTGTGGTTATATTTTTGCGATTAGATGGCTAAGAATGCTGAAAAAACTGAATAATATAGGATTGCTAATTTGTAAATTCTTCCGATACTGATCAGTAAATTAATTTTAAGCGATCAACTATCAAATAGAATTCTATCAATAACATAAACATGAAACATGACTATCGTGCTATCATCTCTTACAGGGCGTGTATTACTTGTTAGGTATTATTTAGGTCGTTGACGATTAACGAATTTTTCGATAGAATAATGTTTGGTTCTCTGATTTTACGAAATTTGTGTCTGAACATTTATTTTAGCAGTTTTTGAAGGGTCCGATTCGAATAGTTTTCCGTCTATGGTTCCGAGCATCGAATCGACATCGAAGATTTTCGACCACTAACAATATTATCGTCTGTTTGTTCGAGCGTACGCTATTTGAAATTCTCGGAATCCCCATTGTTGTTTTTGGGACGACGTCCCAACAACGATTATCGTCCGTCCCAACAACGATTATTTATCGATATACCGTCCCACGACGTGTCGTCAAGTTTGCTAAACTGCGCCGCTAGGTTAGTAGCGGTAGTGGTAACACTACGACTGTGTGACGACGTTTGACGCCCCGACGATTGGTCTGCTACTAATTATTTGGAGTGCTGAGTTTGTTTGCGGCGGACGTGCCTTCAATTCATTGATTTGCTCTCGTCATACCCTGTTCATTGTTCTGTTCAGACGTTGTCATTTGTACATTTCGTCATCACGTTCAATCGCTGGAGGTAACGTTGCACTAGTCACAAGTGAGTTACACCCGTATACGTTTTACACATTCCGGCGATATTCGACTTATATATATCGGCGATTGGATTGTAATCCAATTGAATAAGACGATTAGTCGATATCCGCGAAACTTGTGTTTGATCAAAACACGTGTTTTTCATTCCGACCACGATCGTTTCCATTCTGCGAGTTTTCCACTTCGAATACGACTACGGCTGGCAAACGAAACCTAACAGGTTAATCATTTTGTACTTACTAATACTAATAATAATAATAATAATAATAATATTAATAATTTAAATGGCTTTACGGTAAAATCATATCTAATTTACTATTCACCCCGAAACGGGTGTATCGTCGACGTTAACCTAACCCAAACGTATTATGTGTATTACGTAATTTAATTCCGTGGAATTAACACAGATTTTGTTCAGACGTATCATTAAGACGTATAGATTTATTCACATAAGGAATTCTATTTATTTAATTAAAAACATGCTATAAAAAAATAAAAAAAAACGGTAAACTAGTTTTAAGAAATAGTACCTAAATAAAAAAAACTTCTATGGATTAAATTTAATCCAAAGTTAAAAAAGTTTTCAGTTTATTCATAGATGACGGCTGAATCGAAGTACAGGTATAATAAAAATGTTTTCATCATGCATAATTTTGTATTCTTAACAATTACGTTAATTAGTTAACATTGGTTTTAGAACTAAATTATTATGCTTTTGGTTAGAGGTAAAAAATAATATATAACTCAATTGTACTGTACCTATAGAATCTTTATGAAGTGATGTTAAATATTATGTCTTCAGGATATAATCAGAATATGTTGAATATTATAATAATAAATGTTTTTATTAATTATCAATTGTTTACTGACTAAAATATTGAATATTGAAATACTTTTCCAATTACTATATTTTTAATTTGTATGTAATATATTGAAAAACATTAAATTTACTTTTATAGGTGAGTAATTTTAATTAAAATGGGAGAGATAAACTTTTATAAGTTGTACAATAATATTCTTTTTTTTAATAATTATAAATTTTAGTTAATTGCCATATATAATGTAACTGATTTATATTGATTTAAAGATTTTGCATTTTTAATTATAAATTATAATATTTTACAAAGTTATACAAAAAAAATTACCTATACGAATAATGTTCTATATTATATTATTTAAGTAATATTGTTTCATTTAATCTCTTAAAATTTATTGATAAAGACAGGCACAAAAGATAATTATATAAAGAATTTTTTAAATACTTTGTACCTAGGTCAACTACCTATTTATGTAAACTCTAACTCTACTTTATTATTTACTTCTATTTTTGTGAATAATGTTTGCAATTAAAAATAACATTTCTGATTTAATATTTAGTTTATACCTATTATCTGAAAGAGTTTTAAATGACTTCTTAACCTCTTATTTTTTTAAAAATTTTAATTACATATCAAATAATATAATTTACTAATTGTTTATTTTATATTTTTGTTTTAGGTTTTTATGCTAGTGAACAAAGAAAATTAGTATCAAATTTATACAGTCAACAAATAGTAAATTTTTTCTTTTTCGAAATACGTTAAATTGATCATATCAATGAAAAATTCGACGACTTTATCAGCTTATAAGCCTAGAATATTAAGAAATGGTAAAATTGTAATTCCAAAAACGAAAAATATAATTAAAAAGAAGTCTATTTCAAAGGAAAAGATAAATAATAAATTATCTTTTCTTAAAACTAGCTCAAATGATATTAGTAACCTAAGTGTTAAAAATAAAAATGAATTGGTAACTTCGAAATATAACCATATATTTGACAACCGTCATTTATATGTGTTACTTACAAAATTACCACCATCAATAATCAATAGAGATACATTTGATGATCAAAATAATAACAAGCATTATACTAAAGTAGAAGATTATATTCAATTAAATGAACTTCAAATATACAATAAGCTTGAACCAAAGATAGACAAGAGTGAAATGTTAACTGCTACAAAAAAATTGAAACAGAAAAGTATAACATCAACCTCTTTTAAGAATAAAAGAATTTTAAAAGCTAAAACATGTGATCATTCAGTAACTAGTCAAACGTCCGATGCACGAATTACACGTGGAAAGACAATCAAGCTTCAAACAGAAGAAAGAAAACAATTAGATCAAATAATTTTTGATAAATTTCCAAACAACACATTTAATATGTTAGCTATTCAATTATGTGATATTAATGAAGAAGTTAAATTTCTGCGAACACTTGGATTAACATGTCGTTTTAAATGCCCTTTTAATTGTAAAATTAAAAAAAAACAGAATTAAGATTATTTATATATGTATACACAAGGTGACACCATTTTTATTTTAACTATGTATAATTATAAAAGATTTTAAAATGTTAGTTTTGTTACTAGAAATTAATTTGATTTAATGTAGATGTAGTTAAGTTTTTCGGTAAATAGCCTTTTAAATTTTAAAACTAAATAATTTTATTATTATTTCACCTTCTATAATTTTACATAATTTATTTATTAAATTATGCTTTCTATAATCTGATATATGTTATTAATATAACAATTTTATTTATTTTATAATTAAGCTTGTATATATTGTAAAAATGGACAAATAATTAAAACTGTTTTATAAATACTTAATTCTCATTATAATCAATTTATATAATTTATTAAATGCTTAATCATTTAAAAGTGTATTTCATCATTGTAGGAATGAAAACTTGCTAATATGTTTTATTTTATTTAATATGTATTTATTATTATTTACTACTAACTATTATTTTGTATTAAATATTTACTCCTATTACTATTATAAGTTAGCTATTTCTTTCATTATATAATCCAAATTTTTTGTTATTAATAATGTATAAGACTAAAATTGTTCATTAATAACATCCATTAATCATTAATTAAGATTGTTATTTTAGAAACATTCAATAAAAACGATTTTAATGATTCAATATTTGAAGATGCTTTATATATTTATAGTTTATAGTTCTTCGATACATTGCATCTATAAAAGCTTGTAGAGCTTAAATGAAATATAATTATTTATATACATTTGTTATAACTGTTCATCTGACATGTCTTTTATTGTATGTAATAGTTAATTTAATCAATGATTTCATCATTTAAATTCTCATATAAAACTAATTTTGCCTAGTGCACACGTATTCATTTACTATTGTCAATACGTCGAGTTAATCATGCGTGGAGATTGCTACACCTTGGAGATACCAGTAGTCATGTTTAAGTCAAATCAAATATTTATTTGTTTTATAGATAATTAATATGAAAATCTTGTTGATTTCAAACATTAATTTAATATTTATACCTAATCTTCAAGGTACAGCACGAGAATGTGAAAACCAAACAGTGTCAATTGTTTCTTATTTATTAAATTAAATTATAATATATAGATGATATCTACTTTAAGTGGAACTTAGATTTTAGAATAAATTTTCTTAGATTTTTTATACACCTGTTTAAATCAAATTTTGGATAATACTAGACATCAGTCAAACATGAAGGAGTAAATGTTAACAGATTTTAATCTTACAAAGTTTTAGCAGAACTATCAACGGTAGATATGCATTAATATCTTACATAAATACTTTAAATCTGATGGTAGTTGTAAAACCACACATTTTGTCTTTATTGACACTGTAATTATAATTGTATTTATTTCACTATAATATTTATTGTTGTTCTGGACTTTAGCAATAGACATTAGGAATTAAATATAAACACTTATATCTATACTTCTTAAATATTTTGAATTAGAGACATTGATTTTCTTATTAATACTGTTTGCTAATCAGTAATCACTGTATGAATAATTATGTTTTTAATTTCACAATACTTATCCAGTCATTAATAATTTTCAGTTGGTATTTATTAACTAAGTCAAAAAAAAAAAAAATTGAAAATGATTTCACTTCTGTTATATTGAAACTACTTTGGCAGTTCAAATCTACTTTGTCTTCGAGTAGCCTTATTTATAAATATCCCGCCTGGGAACAGATTTTAAATCAAATGTTACCTGTTGCAAAAAAAATAAATAACGAAAATCCCCGCACATTGTTATTACCTTTTAATTGATATAAATCTATGCATTTAAATACTTATATAGATATGAATATGATACGCACATATAAACTCGAAACGTATTTTAATTATTATTTTACTTAATATTCGGATATTAGAAAGAAAAATTTTCTTAGAAAATAGAAATGCGCTTGTGTCCGAGATCCAAAAGATATGGATACTTGTAACTTGTCACTGCGGTGAGTGGTGTAGGTATAATTCAATATGTAAGAAACATATTTTATTAATTATTATTACTACCACTGAAAAACAACAATAATATCAAAGGTGAATGCACAGTCTCCGCGACATTTTTGTAACTCCAAATTAATGAGTCTTCCAAAAAATTATTGTTAATATTGGAAAACTACAAAACGTATAGCATTGGAAAAAAAAGTCCTGACGTACAACGTCCCACCTTTAATATAATAATATAGACTGCTGTTTTTAGGTGTTACCTTTTATTTATGTAACGATTGGCAGTCGAACACATACTGATAATCGTTTCAATATAATTGATAATATAATAATAATAAGTATAATAAAGATATGGGTAATGATAGTTATTATTAGGACTGAGATTTTAAAGACCTAAAAACCTTAATTGTATTTATTATACCTTAAAAAGTTAAAAATTAGAAAAAAAATACGTACCTACTATAATTGATTACTAATTCAGTAATTATACTTATCGAGGTCTAGCTATGATAAAATTGTTATCGACGATAACTATTGTCATCCTATATAAATATATTATTTATTGTTTGTACCGTCGGCAGTTTGCAGAAAGTCTCTTGTTAATCGCAACAATTTTCGTTCATTTTATGAACAAATTGTGAAAAATGCTCTAAAAACTAAGAAAACATACATAGTAAAATAAAATATTATTATTATAGTATATTTTAATCACGCATTGTATGAATGTAGCCGCATTCCCTGCATCCCCGCATTTACGCCACTGGTAATCTCTTACATATTATAACATCATTAACAATAATTGTTCTAATCTAATGTGCCTACTAATACAATCCAAGGTAATACAACTTGACGAGATATAATTACGCTCGGTCATTTGTAGGTACTCTTATTCTCATATAATATCATGCCGGATTGACATTGCCTGCAAACTTTATAAATATATAACAATAAAATAATTTTTTTGATTTGTTGTAGAAAAATAACTCAAAATTAATTCGGCAAATAGAACCGTTTTGGAATGAAAATTTCCATTAAATATTTTGTTATTTAGAGAGTTGTGAAATATAGATGTTCTACTGTGCTTACATAAATATTTTTCATCATAAACCTATTTTTGATAGTAAACAAAAATTTCACAACTACTTTAAAAATTAAGTGGTCTTTCAACAAGCTAATAGTCTATTAGGATTGATGTAATTAAAAGATCCTAGATATAATTGGACAGCTGTAAAAAATTTCGTAATCGTTTGATTTCGAGTAAAAATCGAATTGAAAAATGATTCACTTGTACTGAGGTAGATAGATTAAAACGATGTGTGAATAAATCGGTAAATGATTTATGTGATATGATATTATACAAATATTTAATGGAATGTAAGTTCAAATTTGAGACGGAGAATTGAAGCTTGAAGGAGACATAATAAATTATGAAACAAAATATTATGAACTTTAAACGTATACTGTATAGGTACGAGGTACCTAGCTATCTAAGGCAGTAAATAAGTATTTTAAAATGAATACATTTTAGGTCATTTGCGAGTGCGCTTACATCAATTGTATGACGATTTGTTATATTATTATGTATATATTTATCTTAAAACCACAAGAACATATTAATATAAATGCATGTACGGATTTAAAAGCGGCCAAAATATACGGGAAAACCATAGTGAAGGTCTTGTTGAAATCATTACAACAAACAGGTACTTATATTTTTAAACATTATTGAAGACACTCGGAGAACCGTACACATACGACAGTATTTTTCCAATGAATTTATAAATAATAATGACCTTGTAACTATTTTTCCATAATATAAAATACATTTAGCTATATATCTAATTAATAAACTAATTAAGTGTTTGTAATAATTATTATATGCAACTATTGTTGTTATTTGTTACATTTATGTAAATCGAATTTTAATATCGTTTGTATTGAGATTTTTTTGTAAAAGGAATATTTGTTCTGTTACCTAATATTATATGTACCGGCCTACTGCATACTTATTTTATGTCGGAGAGTACTTTGGTAATCTCGAATTATAGGCTAAACATAGTAATAATACAGAGCCTTATCCAATAATTATCGGTAGAGACGGTATAGGTACGGAGTATGGACATTGGACACATCTCGAGCTTAAAAATATCGTTTGTTACATCATGCATAATAAAATGTATATGCAGTGATCACAATAAAATTACGTAATTCTGTATTGCCAGTCAAGTGATGGGAAATAGGGTGGGTACGACTACTTTCGTCTCGGAGAACTCAATGTGGTTATATTTTGTGTTCGGAAACGAATAAAATACCACTGATCGAACAATGACTGCAGACAGAATACATAAATAGCTTGGCATGGGGCAACGGCACGATTGAGTATAAAAGACCCTTTTTTACGACACGACTGAGCAAATTCTTCGGCGCATTCCGCGCATTATCAAAAGAAATCGAAGTACAAAAGAAAACCTACACTATTGAGTATAAAAAACTCTGCTATGTTGCCATTTTTAATTTTTTATTACCTATATTATTATACAAAAATATTTATTTGAGTAGGTAATTTTAATAATACAAAATATAACAAGTCAACAAAAAAAAAACATGATTTGTTATAATTATTTATAATACTATAGATTCATATTTCATAAATCTGTTTGATAATAAATAATAATAGTTATGAAAATAATAAAACCGAAATAGGATGTCCAGAAGTTTCAATCATATTACGTTTATCTAAACATGACTCAGGAGAAAATTATAGCTGAACATTTATTATTGGTACGCCTACATCTTAAAAGATTATTTTTTTTTTTTTTGATCTCCAATTAATTAATTATATTTGTATAATTTCGCTAATCGCCTAGGCCGCTGCCATTTTATCCATCTGATAAAATAATGTTTAAAATGTCTAGATCCTTATTTAAAAATAAATTGAAACTACATAAAATGAAAATATAAAACACACTGTATGTAACACGACTATTATAGATGATCGAACACCGACATTATATTTCTTATTTCTATAATAATTTTGAAACTGTATCTTAATAATTATCCTTCATGTATGCCCTTATGTTTAACACGTCGATAATAATCGATAACACTGACGATAAAACTCGGCTCGACTCATGAGTCATGGGTGTAATAATGCGTGAAAATAATAAATTACAAAACTGCGGCAACGTGAATGTGGCAACGTCGCATAAACTATTCTACGCTCAATCGTGTTTACTATGGCATTGTTGTACCATGGACTATGAATCCACTATCAAATACGATCATTTATATTTTAATAATTAAAAATTATTTTTGAGCCATGCGGGTAGAAAGGATAAACTATTCTGTTTTTTTCTTTATATATGTTGTATAAAAAATTGTTAGGTTATTATTTAAAACGGTAACATAGTTTTACCCATTATTACATTTTTGAAGCTTTATAAAGATTTCTTATTCAGTTCTTTACAATAAATATTTTTCATTAATGTTTAAATTTTATTCAAACTTTAGAACTCAAGACTCCTTTTAATAAAGATTTCCATAAGGCATACATTGTACCAGATAATATATGATATGAAATATGAATACATGAACCAAAGTTTTTGGGAGGCTTCTTTAGCATTGATTAAAATTCTTTATCAACAAATCAGTAAAGACAAATTTGTGTTATTATCGAATTGTAAAATGCAATTTTTAAATTTTTCAACACCAATAATAATATGGTAAATGAGACTACCTACCACTAAGAAAAACACGGTGTTAACCAAAAAACCTGCAGACAAAATTGTGTTGACTAAGAACACTTTTGCCATTTTGGTAGTCACGTACAATAATTGTTGAAATCGATAGGTACCTACCAGAAAATACTACATGTACACTCAACAGTTTTACATTAAAAACGAATTTTAAGTTTACAAATAGTAGTTATTTCAGTTTGAAATATTACGATAATATATTTTTCGATATGATTAATATAAGTGACTAGAATAATGTCAAACCTTGATGGTTAATTTTAATAAGATAGATTAAAGAAAATTAAATACAACTAAATGCCACGATCGGTAACGTAAACTGCACAAAGAAATGTTTATTTGTGTCAAAAAAGTTAAGCTGCGAGAATAATTTGGAGATGAGTGCAGAACTAATCCAATAGTTTTCATGAATTTTATTATATTGAAGAACTATAATTGCTTCAATTAAATTAATATGAATATTTATTTTAAATATAGTAATTAATCTATTAAGTATAATTCAGTTGTGGATTGAATGATCGTTATAAATTGGAAAATTCTGACGAGGAGTTTGTAGTCTTAATTTGTTTGTCACATCTCACCTAAATTACAATGAAAAGATTTTTTTAAAGATTGATGATAGGCATACGAGTACTCTTATGATATGAATTACGGACTAGTTTTTTACTAGGCTCTTCATTTATGGTTTTAGATTCTGAGTGAAGAGAGGAATGTATTGGTTTTACAATGATGTTTATTTCTTTTTATTTTTTATTCTGGAAACACTTTTTCTCCTCTTAAACTTGCTCAAAAGTATCAAGTGTAACATCTTTTCTGAAAGGTAATGTTCTTGAGCTGGTACTTTAAAAAGGTTATTTTACGATTTTCGAAACGGTATTCGAAATAAAAGCGGTTAACGGGGAAAAACGTACGATTTCACGATTTTATACTATTAAATAATTATGAACGAAGTTTTCTATCAGAATTATTGCTTCTAATGAAAAATGACAAGAGACCTTTTTTGTTGTATTTTGGATTTTGTTTCTTACGATTTAAAGTTCGGAAACTTTTAGCAATTTTTGAGCTATTTATAGGCATTTTAATTTTGGGAGTTTTTTTTTTTTTGTTTTAATTCAGTTAAAAACATTCGCAAAAACTTGAAATTTAGGTTGTTTACTTATATTAGCCTTACCTAGAGATGGAAATATTTTCAAAAAATTTGAGCTTTTTTAAAACTATATTCATGTTCTTCTTAGTTATACTATTTTTTATTTTAAAATTTTCTTAGTGAACATAAATCTTCTATTTCATCTCATGAATGTTACTTACCTGTTTTAATTTAAAATTATCCTCTCTTTTCCTTTATTATCCACCATTTAATCATGTTTTCTTTATTATTAATTTTAAATGTCTGGAAGTATATCTAACTATGGTATTTATAAAAAAAACCAAAAAGAAATTTCCAAATTTAAAGATTTCTATAAGACTAAGAAAGATAAGAAACCTGGATAATTATTGGACGAATGCTATAATTCGAGGATGGTTTCCGATGGCAAAGTGAATATTCTTGGTGCATTGTAGAGGTCAAAAGTAAACATTTTCCAACAGTTTTCAAAAAAATCGAGAAAAACAAAAAAAAAGTGACAGAAAACGGAAATTTTTACGCAAAACAGTTTTCGACCAAATCGATTTTTTTATATGATAATAATTGAACAGCTCATCACTGTAAATATTTGAATTTTTCACCAAATGTTTGTATTAGTTTTATCTATGTACAGTTAAAATTTCAAATTAAGTTTTTTTGTACTATTTATAGACATCTGAAATTTTCGATTTATATGAGAATATTTTTTTGAAGTATCGATAAAAAAATATGGATGACCATAAACCCTTGAAAATTTAACACAAGGTTCTTTATGATCTGTTCTTATTGCAGTAAATCAAAATCGCTTGCCACAATTTTTTTTTATAAGCATTTATAGTTTAAATTTTTACGAAATATGTCAAAATCACGAAAATTTGTAAATATAATTGATTTACAGCTAACAGGTACAACCAAATATTATGGTTAATTGAATAACATCTGTAGTTTTGATTCTAAGTAAAAATATGCAAGGATATAAAATCCAATATTCAACATAATTACATTTAAAAATATAGAAAAAATCGTATGTTAACGGTCCATGATGTACCTAACCTACACACATTCAGAAATAAGTTGATCACAAGTAAATTTTACAAATAAATTCAACTAACCTTAAAAACTTTAAATTAATTTTTAAAAATGCATTATTTCTAATAGTAGGTACCGTCAATATAGGTTGCTTAATTAATTTAATAAATATCTATAAATGTATTTTTCATATCAGTTACTATTAACATCACTCTTTTTGAAGTTGCATATGTAATAAAAGAGATGCTCCATTTTTTTTAAATACTGCTTTTATAATTCTCTTCAATCTTTGAATTTGTGGAGTGTGTGCTTCCAGTCAATAGAAAAATGTTAAGTGGTTAACCATTTGATGACTATATTTATGATGATTTAATGTTAAGTTTCCATTGGTCGCTTTAAATTATCGTATTAGTTTTTATTTCATTTTAAATAATTTATATTAGTATTATTAGAGTTTTTTTACTCATGTTTTTTGCTTTAAAAAATCAGCATTTTAGGTCTGACCGTTTCCAAAAAATTCCAATAGTACCTACCTGTATATGGTTCCTATAATTTTATTGTGTTGTTTTCATTTTTATTAGGATTTTCGCCATTGAAATTATTTATTTCTTTTAATGACTGATGAATGGTGATTCCCACATTTTAATTGAACATCATAATTTTATTATACTTCTTTTTACCTTAGAAAAGGGATTTATCTTTTTTGATAGTATTATTTTGACAACTCATTTTTTCTCTTTTTGAAAAAGAATACATGTATACTAAAATAAGATTACAGTGGTAATTATAAGATATGTGTACGTAGAAAACTAAAAAAGTCATTATTTTGACGAATAGATTAATAAGTCTGATAACTTTTACTACCTATATCATAATATTTAAATACTTTTAAAATTACTATCAGAATTTTTTTAATATTCCTCGAAGGTTAGGTTAAACCTTGGACAATTATGAATATATAAAACACAGTCTTTAACTATTCTACATGTCATGAGATTATCGACAATAATAAATCTAGGTCTCTAAAGTTTTGTGTACATATTGTAATTTTGTATCTAATAACTTGCTTATACAAGTAAGTAAGTGACTAACGTTGATGTTATTTTAAATTCATAAAAAAACAAAAAGTTATTTATTTAAAAATAAATATGAAAATATGAAAAATAAACAAAAAAAGGTATGCAGTAAAAACCTGCATATACCATATTTATACCGAATTATTGGTTAAATTATTTAACTTAAAATAATATACTAATTGTTTACATTTTTATTTTACAAATAAATAATAATTATCACACAGATTCCCCAACTCTATCACATAGTTTTTATTACACACATGACACATGTCAGTATGTCACACTGATATTGTTACATACCTACGTCGTGTCATCGTGAGTTTAACTTAGTAGGTAACTGGAGAGTTATTATATCATATTACCTATACACTACTTTTATTAATTTATAAGCCAATGCCGACGTAAAATCGCTATAGAAAATAATTTAAATAAATTTGGATATTTTTACTAAATACTGTTGTAACGATTGGCAACGTACTGGTTCAATATTTCAGATCGGAAATTTGTTTCACCTGATCAAATTTGAAACAAATAATAAATAATTTAATCATGCGTAGGTTAAAAATACAAACCTTTAATATTTAAAAAAATATTTCCAACATAGATTAATTGCTAGAGTTTTATTTTTATTTTTTCAAATTTTTAGGTTTTATTTATAGCTATATTACCTATTTCTTAATTCGTTTTTTAGGTATTTTAGTATTGATAAAAGACCTCTCACATACTCTACTTGTGTTAAAAGATCGGTACTTATAATTTTAAATTTATAAGCCAGCGATAAGCTTTTATACGCATTACAAAATACAAATTGTACTCGACGCTAATTTACCTACTCAACTTGGTATCATTTTACGTACGCAAATAAAATAAAACACAGGACTACTACATTACAACATGTTTTTGCTATCAGTGATCATAATTATTGCATGCATCAATGCCTTGTGTGTTGTTAGTTATTACGAGTATTAATAATATCAATTATAATAGTTTATTGGTAATTAATAAAAACCTTTTACAGGCTATTATCGATCGTATATTCAGATATTTCAATTCTGTATGTTATATTAAAAACTAAATGTTTGAACATCATATAAATTGCTTGTACGAAATATAATCATTTGTAAAACAACGTCACTTAATCACTTCCTAATACTATTTAATTATCTTTTATTATGTTGGCATTATAATAAATTGGAGTAGAAAATTATTTTTTTGTTATTCTATGATAATTATAACGTTGTTGTTTTATTTTAATATTTTATTCTAATAACAACTCGAACAGATAAATTATGTTCTTATTTAATATTAATTATTGGTACATGATGTTTTTTACTGAGGTGACTACTGACTTTCCCCTAAACAAAAAGAAATGCCTTTTTCTCAAATTTAATAATTAACCAATTCCACTCACAGTCAACTAAATAACTTGGTATAAATACTCTCGATAAAAGGTTATCATTGTCAAACTACACTACTATACAGTACTACACTATGGTAAAAACTTGAACAAACTAATCTCGCAATGACCTATGGACCTGATTTAGCCTAACCTATGGAGATGTTCCTACTTTATCTACTTACAAACAAACCAGTTCATTAAAAATATTCAGAGGTTCTGTTACTGAACAATCATCTCTATACATATTTCATGTTATGTACTATTATCTTTTGTCCCATATTATATATTGTTGTTGTTAAACAGATTGTGATTTATCTTATAAAATAAACTAACAAAAAAAATGGAAGGCAGACAAGTGGGTCTGTTCAGAGTCTGATTTACCAAATATATGGCCCAGGACAAAATAAAAAATAAATTTTTATTCCAACAAAATAATATATTAGTGTACAATATTGCATAGTTAGTGATAGTTACCGGTGGGCTCCTTGGCCACGAGGGTCCAGATAAATGTTTATTTTGTTCGTGCGTAAATAATATGGCCCTAGGTCTGTTATATATTAAGTCTCAGTTAAGTCACTGATATTATGGGTGTGTTAAATTTGAATTCAATGGTATAATATATCATACCTATGTTAAAAACGATTTGTGTGGAAACAATGTATTAGCCTATGCCCTATATCACTACTAAATACATTTCATGATATAATTATTAGTCATTTATTTTAATTTTAGTATTACGATATAATTTTCTCCAAAAACATTACATTTATTATATAATTAGTATTTACCTAATTATTAAAAATAGTAATAATATAAATTTATACCATATTATATTAACTTAGATAACATATAATAACATAATATTTCTGTAAATTCTGTAAAAGAGTAAAAATACATTCATAATAGATATAGAAAATATTTTTAAAATAAACCAAGTGTTATTGTATATATTATTAAAACTAGTAATTATATTATATACCTAAGTTATTTATATATAAAAAAATAAATAATTTACATAAATATTTTTCATTTAAATAAGTAGTTTTGTGCAACTTTGAACTGAAAGTGTATAAAAAAAATAAATGTCATTACCTATAATCATATATTTTTAGATTTTATAATTCCAGTACACGAACTACCAATTTTAAAGAATCTTTAATTAAATTTTCAAAATTAAAATTAAAATACAAGACTTTCAACTTCAAATATTTTTAATACAAATTTAAAAACGTAAAAATAAATAGCATTTACAATCTGTAAAATATACAAAAAATATAATAATAAGCAAATGGGTTTAAAGCATTGTGAAATACTGAAATAATATACTTGATGTAGAGTGTAGACAACGAGAAGGGAAGCTATCCAGTGATAAGACCATTTAAAAAATAACTTATGTGGGATAATGTACTTAATTTTCAATCCTTTTGACCAAGCAAAGAATTTTTAATCAAAATTTTTAGAAAAGAAAATCTAAACTAAAAGTTTTTTAAATCTTTAACTGCTCAAAAATTGTCAAAATATTGCGAAAAATTTTTTTAACTAGAAAATTGTAATATAAGCATTTGGTAAAAATATTATGTATATTTGTTAAATGTTTTTATATTTATATAGGTTGAAACATTTATAAAGAACCACACATTAAATTTTCTAATCTTAAGCACAAAAACAAACATTTTTATGAATTTCTAATTACAAAATAATTTATTATTTTCACAAATTTTATGAATTTTGTTAAAATTTCAACTTTTAAAGTTTATAAAAATATTGTGATTTGTGACTAATAGATTATTTATATATTTTATTTAAGAAATTAACAACTTATGAGAAAGGTTTTATTACATTTTTAAGTATTTTTACTCAGCGAATAATTTTTAATAAAAATTAATAAAAAAAACAAATTTTGTCAAAACTTGGTTATAATAAAAAATCCAATTTTTCTTTAATTTTTATTTTAAAGAAAGTTACAATGAAAGTACTAGAAATTTTCAATTTTTAATTTTTGTAATGTACAAAATGTACTAATTTGTTATCCAAAACCGCCCTTAATGTTTAAACATTTTAAATCAAATTGTTTCATTGACTATATACAATAAACATTTACGGTAAAAAAAAATGTACACATAATTTTATAATCAATTCATTTATCGTTTAACGAGTCTAAAATTCATATTATTATTATTAAATTATATTTTAAAATTATTTAGTGATCGTATAAACGATTTTATTTGTTATAACTTATAAGTATATTAACCATCTACTTTGGTTTATAGTTACATAAGTCATAAGTCTTGGGGAGTTAACCAACTAAATTATGTTTAAATTCAAATGATAGGATTTCTAAAACTGGTAATGGCCCTTATTCGCAAACTGTTTTTTAGGGAATCTTTGAGTTCTCGTGACATTGAGTATATCTAATATTTATGTATGATATGACGATATGGTTTCAAATGTCAAGTAGATTTTTACAACGAAAGAGTGAATATAAAAAATAATTATTTTTAATTCGATCAATTGACATAAAAATGTAAAATTACGTAATATCGTATTGTACAAGTGTACAACAATACCTATAGGTATTTATTATATCTATACACAATTTAGAAAATAAGTACTCTTGGCTATATTATGTACATTATAATAATATTATCTCAATTCATTTAAACTAATCATTTATAATTACAAGTATAAATAATATATGCTTACCGACGAATTTATAAAAAATAAAAACGGGATAAAAAAGTGTTAGCTTATCTGTAATTACTCTAATTAGGTATACAAGTGTAGCTTTCGACTGAGATTAAAATAGGTACAATTCAAATAATATTTTTAATATTTATTATTAATTTAAAAAACAGTTTTTTTTAAATTATACAAATCGATTAAATAATTATTTTACGTCGTTTTTAAATGTATATCAATGTTTTGTTTCAGTGGTGTAATTATCATGCTTGTAGAGGGGGGGATGAAATCAGCATCTTTCAGTGCTGCAATAAATGTATGTATGCATGTGCCTCGGAAACAAATAATTATAAAATATTCAATAATATATCAATAAATAAATGTAGTTAATCAATTAAAAAAAAGGTTAAGGGAGGATACGACACCCAAACCCCCCCAACCGTAATTACATCGCTTATATAGTATTTTAGTTATTATAAAGTATTATCATTCTTGTATTATCTAAATTCTTCATCATGTGGTTGTATTTACCGCGATGTACAGTAACATGTATACTTCATAAAAAAAACATAACACTGCAATTTATGTTTCTTTCTAAAAAAGTTTATCAAAACGTTTTAAATGTTTTAAATCAAACCACTTATTTAAAATAATTTCCAATCCTTTGACTAGGGTACGATATTTTATTCAATTTTATGATGAAGACCATCAGTGGTATAATAATAATACATATGATGGGTATACAAGATTTTCTAAATAACTCTATAAAAATAAATTTACTGGTGTTCAGTCAGAGCGTCTAGGTGGCAAGGTAGTACTAGATCTCTTGTATCCATCCATTTTCACAGTAAGAGCATGATATCAAGTTAATCTCTCCCAATAATTTCTTACATAAAAATTAGATCTATTTTGCTTATGTTAATTAATTGAAAAATGAATAACCAAATACACGTTCATTTAAAAAATCTAAATACTTTTAAATAAATACTTTCCATTTAAATTGATTTAAATATTAAACGAAGAAAAGAATCTGATAATCATCCATTTCCAATTCTGTTCCAAATATTTAATGATTCAATATTTTAGACACGGTATTTAATAATTTACGTGATGAGTTTTCGTTTAACTTATTGACAAATCTAGACTCCAGTGTCTAACAATTTGTACATTTCGTAAAAAAGTAGATTCATTGGTAAAAATTAACTTATCTATAAAATATATTGTTAAATCCTGGCATTCTTGTAAAGTACCTACTTGAGTTAGGATGTTCGAATACTTCTTAAGAACCAATTCAAATGCGTACTCTAAATACTTTTGAAAAAAAAAAAACTTGGATAAAGTATTTAAAATATGAACTCAAAGTAACTGTATTTAAAGACAAATACCTACTAATTTTTAAATACTTTTTCTTTTCAGTTCATATGTTTTTTATTTTCACTCTAATCAAGTAAAAAAAAAAAAATAATAATAATAAAATAGGTAAGAAAGAGAAGTGTAATTTGAATCAGAAAATGTAATCTATATTCACTATATTATATAAAAATACACATTTTTAAAATTTTATTTTTATTAATAAAATGATCTATAAAATTAATGTAAAACATAATAAAAACTATAAAACAATTAAACAAACCATTTTGTTAGTTTATAAGATACCAAAAAAAGCTTATTTTACTAAATACGTATTTATACTATTATCCTTTTTTACCGAATATTCAAATAGGTACCTGCGTATTTTAATAAGTATCTTTAACAACAATAACAACACTAGATCTTAGCTTATTCTATGTAGTATCTAAACACCTTTCTTCATCACCTACATTTAACTGTTAACACATTTTGTATGTAACTAGATAATGATTATTTTTTTTTTGTAACATTTTCTAGCAACGAACGATTTGCTTATTTTAGGCTAGCACATCGCTCTGGCGTACATACTTCATGGAAAATTTTAGAGCTATAATTACATGTAAAGGTGATTTCTAGAACGTAAAAGGTATGGTTTCCGAATGCGCTAATCTGCCTGACTTATATTGCTCGTTGGAATTACCAAGGAGCTAAAATTAAGTGTTTATTAAGAAAATCTATGAAAAAACTCAAAACTACGCTGCTAAATAATACCTATAATATATTATATAGATTAAGTACGTTTACATTAATACTATATCTACGCGATTTGATCGGTTTTCATTAAATTTTAATTGATATATTTTTAAATAGGTAGTTTTAAAAGAAACAAATTGGTAGGAATCCACAATTTTAATTGAAGCTGATGTTATTCAATTAGAATTTTCTTATTATGAAAAAACACACATTTAAATATTGTATTGATTTGCCACGGGCACGGATATACCATTGATGATACTCTGTATATTAAATAAAATGTAAATAAATTTAATAATGATTTCAAGTATTGACCATTTGCGGAAAACGAATACAGCCGAAGACCATCAGTTGAGGCTCTAATCGTGTGGCTATTACATTGGCAATGTGGTGTTTAACGTAATATTGTAATAATAATTTATTGTAAAATAATATTATAATTTAGCCGACAATCGACATACCTATTACAAGGCTACAAAATATACCGATAGCCGAACATCTATCGTGTTATCAATCGAGTAGAATGCGAACAGCGATATTTCGAATATTCGGCGTATTATTCACAATACAAATATAAGTTCGCTTTACAATAATGTACGGCGGCGATCGTAGATATTATTTAACGAGACTACGAGAGAGTGAATTTTACGACTGTTTAATCTGTGTTGACGATTGTGTATTTGTGTCCTCAATTACTATTAATTGATGTGTTTATGATGTTTTCGATGTTTGTCGTTCGATTGTGTTTATCGCAATATCGCGGTAGTATGGTAGTATGGTCACCGTTCAACGCGGCGGCACGTTCCGAAGTCCCGAACGCCACCGACTGGTTATCAGCTGATGACCTCTTTCGTATCACACGCAGTGACTTTTCCCTTATCATGAGATTTCCATATCGTAGGAATTCTTACGATTGTTTAAGTTTAATTCATTAATTTATCATTGCGAGTTGCGACTCTCCATCGACACTCGACTCGACGGCGTGTCGTGTACTCGCGTATAAACGACAATCACTTTTCGTGGTCGTCTCGCCAATTCGTTTTTTTTTTTTTTTATTTCATTAAATCGTCTATATTCGTTGTTATTTTATTTATATTTTTGTTTCTGAAATTTTTCGGGTCTACCTGGAAAATTTCTTTGTTTTCATGGCGTTCGTCCTGAAGAATCCACAGACCAAGAGGTACTACAAACACTTTAAATTACTTTGGTTTTTCAGTTAACCACAAATGCCAATAAATTGTTATTCATGCTAATTGTTGTTGTGTCCTCATTAAAAAAAAAGTGTGTTGTTTTCTAATTTGTTATGAAGTTCATACTATAAAAATTATATTATAGACTATTGGTAGTGCACAGTTTAATGTGTTTACTAGTTACAATGCCAGGTATTTTGTAAATATTATAATATTTTACATACCTATACATTTTTGTTTCATTGTTTTCATTTTTGGAACATTTTGTATCCATTTAATTGATTCCATTGAAATTTTATAGTTTTGTATTTATTTAAATTACATTTTTCTTTTAAATTGTATGTATGTAATCAAAATATAATATATCAGTATCTAGTTACCTATTTATAATAACACCTACGTTTTGGTTTTACAATTATCTAATTGAGATTATATTGATACTAGAATCACAGTTTTGTATTTTTGAACAGTTATTTAACTTAAAAGATCTAACAAATGTATTTAATTCATATACCTACGTATATATATATGTATATTTAAAATGTTTTTTAATTGATTATTCTTTTTTACAAAAGCTTAATAGGAACTAATATAATTTAAATATTAGATAATGTATAATTAAAATAAGACGTATCTCATACATTTTATGTTATATTTATTTAATATTTTATATATAAAACCTACTACACATCTCTATTAAATTTTAATGGTTGATATCTAAAGTAGGTATTTAATTTTTTTAAAGTTTGAATTGTTTATTAATTTAAATTGTATCTAATTATCTGTTAAAATATAAATACTATTACTATTTAGTGACCTATTTTTTTTTTTTTTTTATACTTTTTTAGTATGTTGTAGTAATAATTATATAGTGAGACATTCATTTAATTTATAATTTAATTTAATTTTTAGATGACCCATATTTAAATACAACATTTTTGTTTTTACAGCTTATTATCTTAATTAGGGAACTAACAAAACAAACATTTAATGTTGGAGTGATTACACAATTATGAATGTTGACGACATGATTGGCAACGAAAAAATGCATTCCTTTTGTTTACCTGTTGAATCATGTGTGGTTTGTGGAGATCGAGCATCAGGTGTGTTGACTAATAATTATTAAATTAAACTATATTATCCTTATAATAAGTATATTTATATTTTGTGATATCTTATAAAAATGTATTTATATATTTAGGTCGACATTATGGAGCAATTAGTTGTGAAGGATGTAAAGGTTTCTTTAAAAGATCTATTCGTAAGCAGCTAGGATATCAATGTCGAGGTACCAAAATGTGTGAAGTAACTAAAAATCACCGCAATCGTTGTCAATATTGCCGTCTTCAAAAATGTTTATCTATGGGAATGAGAAGTGATTGTAAGGATGAATTATTATATTTATTTTACAAATTAAAAATAATCACGTTAAACATTTATTAACTAATTAGTTGTAGATTGTCAATTAATGAGTTATTTTTTATAAGATTTTACTAGAGCTATTTATTTAATATCATGACATTATTTTTCACAAATAAGCATATCATTCATATAATTTGTTGAAAATGCCCACTATTATAAATTAATATTAGGTTTGCAATATAGTATAGTGAGTATTTATAAATACAGTGAAATTTCTCCTGACAGAAACCTTCAAATAACGGGTGATTTTTTGGGGAACATTTTTTGAGACATTACTACTACTTTTCAGTGAGAAAAATCTCCAAATAGTGGACATCTATTTTAAACTTAATTATTTAAAAATAATGAAAAAACAAAAACTGACAAATGCACTTAAATTATCTTAATGATAAAAAACTAATTTATAAACTAATTCTTTTCATACCAAATTGAATAGTTTTTATCTTTTTGTATATTTATGCATTTTTTAGATTCTGAACGAAGTGATGAATGTATTGATTTTACAATGGTGTGTGTTTTTTTTTGTGTCTGTGTACAGCATAACTAGTCGAAATAATGCTCCAAGTTCAAACTATGGGGGTGGTTTCCGATGTAAAAGTGAATATCCTTGGTGCATTATATAGGTAAAAAGTTAACATTTTCCAACAGTTTTCAAAAAAATCGAGAAAAACAAAAAAAAATGACGGAAAAACGGCAATTTTTACGCAAAACCAGTTTTCAACCAAATCGATTTTTTTTTATGGTTGTAATTCAAAAAACTAATCACTGAAAATACTTGAAATTTTCACCAAATGTTAATGTCAGTAGTATCTGTATATAGTTAAATTTTCAAAAAATTTTGACTTTTTTTAAGTTATTTATAGACCACTGAAATTTTCGATTTTTTTGAGAAATTTTTTTTAAAGTGTCGATAAAAAATTTTTGGATGACCAAAAAGTTTTGAAAATTTAACACAAGGTTAAATATGAGTTGTTTTTATTGTAGCTTAAAAAAATTAAAAATCGTTAGTCACAATTTTTTTTTATAAGAGTTTATAGTTCAAATTTTTACGAAATCTGTCGAAAACGCGAAAATTTGCAAGAAATTTTGAAGTTGAAAAATCATAAAAATTTTTTCTTTTATAACTAAGTTTTGAAAATTTGGTACAAGGTTCTCCATACATTTTTCTTCAAGTATCTGTAAAAAAAACTCTTCCGGATTCAGACAAAAAATTTTTATGAGTGTTTGAAATTTAAATTTTTACAAAACCGCGCTAAATAGCGCCTCAAACGAATTTTGATATTTGTTATAATTCAAAAAGTATAAGTCGTAGATACTTGAAAATTTGACCAGTTATTTAGATTGGCATTTTATTTACTTGATTTAATTTTCAAAATATTTTGAGTTTTTTTGAGCTATTTATAGACAACTGAAATTTTCAATTTTTCTGAAAATTGTTTTTTTATGTGTCGATAAAATCTTTTTGGCCCTATCAAAATACTTGAAAATTTAATGCAAAGTTCCTAATAAGTTATTATTATAGTGATTAAAAAATTATAAGAATACATAGGCACAATTTTTTTTTATTATCATTTGAAGTTCAAATATTGACAACAATTCGTCAAAACCATGAATATTTGCAAATTATTTTGTAGGTATATTTCATAAAAATTTTTGTATAAGTAGCTAAGAGTTGAAAATTTAATACAAGGTTTTTCATAAGTTTAACTTACAATTATTATAAAAGAACTTAAATTTTGTTGTATTCAGGCCATTAAAACATAAACCACCTTTTTCACCAACCACTAGAAATTATATTCTAGGCTGACAAATCATCTTCGTTCAGAATCGTTTTTCGTATACAATGATAACTATCATTGGATTCAAATTTAACACTCCTATAATATATAATAATGATCCATACGGCACCTAATGTACAGCAGAGCGGTACTCACTTGCCCGCTTTTTTTATATTTATTTAATTATGTATTGTTAAAATATTAAAATAATTATATTATTTAAACATAATATCTCAATATTTATGTGTGTATATAGTGTCCAACGTATTTAAACTATATTATTTGGTTATAGAATAGTATATTGTACAATGAAACCAATGAAATTTATATAATTTCAAAGTGGTTTATAATTATTTTTTTTTTTTTATTATTAGCTGTGCAACATGAAAGGAAACCAGTAACAGATAGAATAGAATCCGTTCATAATATGCCAACTAGTCCGGACAATAATAACATTCCTACATTTTCATATGCAAATAATACATTTATTAAAAATGAAATGCCATTTATTAAAAACGATATGCATTACATTAAAACAGAAATGCCATATACAGGAAATCGATCTGTATATAATGATCAGACAGCATTGAATTTACTACATACATCAAGTAATATGCTAGCTATTAATATTGTCAGTTAATTCTAACGATTTAGTATATTTATCAGTTTTAAGAATAATATTGTAGTTGATATCGATTGTCAAATTTTTTTTTTTTTAATAGAATTTTTTTTTCAGATGAAAATGATTCTTCTATCAGAAATCAGAACTACATGGATTATTATATGGCTGAGGATGACGAATCATCGGTTAGCCATTCTCCAAATAATGAACAGGATATTAAACCATTTAATCAAGACAACAAAAGCCTATTAGTACTTACATTGGACTCTATGACAAATATTACTCAAGTAATATATACAGTTACTTGCTATTTAATTGATTGATTTAACAATCAATTATAATATTTATTGTTTAATACATTTTAATTAATTAAAGTAATATTACTATATTTAGCAAAATTCTAATGGTACCGATTCATCATATGAGGTTGAAGTGCAAAGTAACATTGTTTTAGATATTTCTGAAGATGTAATGCCAACTGTTAATATTAACTTCCCATTTCAATCACCCAGTCCTAAATATGCATACTTAAATTTACATTTCATTTGTGAAAGTGCTTCAAGGTTATTGTTTCTGTCTATAAATTGGGTTCAGAGTCTTCCAGTTTTTCAACTTCTAACGTAAGATTTACTATTATTATTGTAGTGAATAAAAGTTAATATATGTATAAATCATTTAAAATAATTTTTTTAGATTTGAAGTACAAGTTAGTCTGCTAAAAAATTCATGGTCACAATTATTTATCTTGGGTCTAACTCAATGCGCACAAGCATTATCATTGATACCAGTACTTAGTTCTATGATAACTCATTTACAAAATGATGAAATTCACAATTCGTCCAACTCCAGTAAAGCTAAGGAGGTAAATAAATAAATTTGTCTATTGTAATTATATAATTTATTAAGTTAATTTTGGATTAGAAATAGAAATACAATGGAATTCTATGAATATTAACATGATATTGCTATTGCTATGGTGGAAACTATTTTGATAGTTTCTTTCTGTGCAATTTAACGTGAAAAAAAAAAAAGCGGGCAAGTGAGTACCGCTCTGCTGTACATTAGGTGCCGTATGGATCATTATTATATATTATAGGAGTGTTAAATTTGAATCCAATGATAGTTATCATTGTATACGAAAAACGATTCTGAACGAAGATGATTTGTCAGCCTAGAATATAATTTCTAGTGGTTGGTGAAAAAGGTGGTTTATGTTTTAATGGCCTGAATACAACAAAATTTAAGTTCTTTTATAATAATTGTAAGCTAAACTTATGAAAAACCTTGTATTAAATTTTCAACTCTTAGCTACTTATACAAAAATTTTTATGAAATATACCTACAAAATAATTTGCAAATATTCATGGTTTTGACGAATTTTTGTCAATATTTGAACTTCAAATGCTAATAAAAAAAAATTGTGCCTATGTATTCTTATAATTTTTTAATCACTATAATAATAACTTATGAGGAACTTTGCATTAAATTTTCAAGTATTTTGATAGGGCCAAAAAAATTTTATCGACACTTCAAAAATATTTTTTCAGAAAAATTGAAAATTTCAGTTGTCTATAATTAGCTCAAAAAAAGTCATAATATTTTGAAAATAAAATCACGTAAAGAAAACTCCAATCTAAATAACTGGTAAAATTTTCAAGTATCTACGACTTATACTTTTTGAATAATAACAAATATTTAAAATCGTTTGAGGATAAATCGTTATCGTTACGCTATTTCGTAAAAATTTAAAATTCAAACGCACTTAAAATTTTTCCTATAATGATGCTTCGAGTTTTATCTATAGATACTTGAAAGAAAACTTATGGAAAACTTAGTGTTGTATTTTTAATCCTTAGTTATAAACACAAAAAATTTTATGATTTTTCAACTTCAAATAATTTGCAAATATTCATGCTTTTGACGAATTTTTGTAAATATTTGAACTTAAATGCTAATAAAAAAAAATTGTGCCTATGTATTCTTATAATTTTTTGATCACTATAAGAATAACATATGAGGAACTTTGTATTAAATTTTCAAGTATTTTGATAGGGCCAAAAAATTTTTATCGACACTTCAAAAATATTTTTTCAGAAAAATTGAAAATTTCAGTTGTCTATAAATAGCTCAAAAAAAGTCAAAATATTTTGAAATTTAAATCACGTAAAGAAAACGCAAATCTTAATAACTGGTAAAATTTTCAAGTATCTACGACTTATACTTTTTGAATTATAACAAATATCAAAAATCGTTAGGTTAGGTTAAACCGTTATTTAACGCGGTTTTGTAAAAATTTAAATTTCAAACACTCATAAAAATTTTTTGTCTGAAACCGGTAGAGTTTTTTTTACAGATATTTGAAGAAAAATGTATGGAGAACCTTGTACCAAATTTTCAAAACTTAGTTATAAAAGAAAAAAATTTTATGATTTTTCAACTTCAAAATTACTTGCAAATTTTCGCGTTTTCGACAGATTTCGTAAAAATTTGAACTAAAAACGCTTATAAAAAAAAATTGTAACTAACGATTTTTAATTTTTTTTAGCTACATTAAAAACAACTCATAAGGAACCTTGTATTAAATTTTCAAAACTTTTTGGTCATCCAAAAATTTTTTATCGATACTTTAAAAAAATTTTTTCAAAAAAATCGAAAATTTCAGTGGTCTATAAATAACTCAAAAAAAGTCAAAATTTTTGAAAATTTAACTATATACGGATACCACTGACATTAACATTTGGTGAAAATTTCAAGTATTTTCAGTGATTAGTTTTTGAATCACAACCATAAAAAAAAATCGATTTGGTCGAAAACTGGTTTTGCGTAAAATTTGCCGTTTTTCCGTCATTTTTTTTTGGTTTTTCCCGGCGCTTTTGAAAACTATTGGAAATTTTTTACTTTTGACAAAGTACAAACTACATTCACTTTCCTATCCGAAACAGGGTCCACTTTTTAAAATCGGAGCACTTTTACTGCTCCAAAACGTGGTGACAGACACAAAAAAAAAAAAAAATAAAAAAAAAAAAAAACACACATCATTGTAAAATCAATACATTCATCACTTCGTTCAGAATCTAAAATAGATAGGTATTGTAACACATACTCAACCATTCTATTTTTCAAATTTTTATATTTTATAATAATAGCAGTCGTGTCTATATAGTTAAACGGGTGTAATTTGTGTTAGTAATATACCTACATTATTTCTTTCTTATTTCTGTTTACTTTATTTATATAACACTTGTTTGAGTATGTGTTGGTTAAAGATATCAGTATATATAATATCATAGTATGGAATCATATTTTTTCACACGCTGATAACCAAATTAAATTACTTTTACAATAAATTAAATTAAGTCTACCTTATGGCATTAAACTAAGTTTTACAAGGAGAAGTTATGGAATCTAATAACTATCTACTCACACAAATAATTGAAATAGAAACTCATAAAATCTAAACTACATAAAAACAATATTAAATTTATGATCAATAATTAAAGTTGAGGAATTCATCTACTGTTTAGTAAGTTTTGAGTCTACTTCATTATTGAGTAGGTCACTGTAATAAATGTGTTGAATTTGAATTTTATGATAAATCAAGAATTATTAAAAATAAGTGGTGATGGTCTCTCAAATCTTATTTCTAAGGACACTTAATTATTATTAGTATATTTAACTAATTTTTTGATCTAAATTTCATTTTATGGTATTAAAATTTAAATCAACTATTATGCTATAATTTAAAGTTATTTACTAATTGTGTTATAATGCTTGATTGAAAAATACAATAATATTTGTTATCACTAATGTGGTAGATTTAACTAATTTTTCTCAAAAATATTACTTTTATCATATGATTCACGTATTATTATTATTATTTTTAAATAAATCAATATAGCTGTAGTATGATATAAATATGTTTCTTGTATAAATATAATTGCTTATAATTGTTTAAATATATTTTAAATATCGGTGTTCATAAAAATACTAAAATAATTATTTATTTAAATATGCAGTTTTTATTTCTATTTTTTTCTATTTTTGAATTAGGTAGATACAACAAAGTAACTAAAATTGTTTGATAAAAAATAATTTTTTTTCTACATATCTAATTTTATCAAAATTTGAACTTAAAATATTAACAAGAAAAATGATGTATTTTTTGATATTTTTTAATATAAAAGATCCAAATATCCTAAATTCAGTAATGAATTATTATTTATAGTTGATTTTGGTAGATTAACCATTATATAACACTGCTGTTTCATTAGTATGCTATAAGTGGTAAAGAGTATATGCAGATTAGGTTAACATTAATAAATGTTAGTTACATCAATTTTTAAATATTACACCAAAGTATAGTGTATAAACTTTCTGCAATCAGCACTCACCCAATTTACCACTGCCTACAGCTCATCTTCCTCTAACACAGTAACATCAACCCGCCTATACATTCAAACAAGTTGGATGTTTCTCTTTAATACTTAGGTTTGAAGGGTTTGGTTCCATTGATTCTGCCCAAACAAAAGTAGTTAATGTAGTTATTTATCAAAGTAAAATGTTAGAATTATGTACTAAAAAAAAGATGAACTTATACAACCAACATATACAGGCAAATTATTTTTAAGATATTTTATCAGAGTATCAATATCATTTCTAGTAAAAGTTAATTTTATTCAGATATTTTTTCATAACTGTTTTTTCCAGTATTAATATTTTTAATCCTTTTTATTTTATTTTATAGTTCAGCTTTTACCTTTTAATTAAAAATTGTTTTTAATGATAAGAAATTGAAAAAAATTAGGTTTTTTGAAACCATAACATCTTTCTAATTACATTCAATTATCTAACTTCAGAAACAAATATAAAAATTGAGAAAAAGAGACTTTATTAATTATACTAATAATGTACTCAATTTAATAAATAATAATCCTAAATTATATTTTTGGATATTTTGAAAAAGATGAAAAAGTCACAAAACACATTTTTAAGGTGTAAATTTTAAATTTTAATTATGATACTGTTAATGTTGACAATGAGTAATATATATAGTTGAATTTTTTTGGTAAATTTTTCTTAAATGTATACAAACTACCCTTATTTAAAATATAGTAGATATTTGGACTAATGATTTCTTTTCTTGCATTAATAATATTAATATAACACATGAGTTATTTGATGATTTGGACAATTTTAAACTAAATTTGGCATTTGGCCCTGATATTTTGTCAGTTAATTTTGTAGGTACATGATTGCTGTTTTGTTTTTGCATAGCTTGTACATTTTTTTAACATATCAGTGAAATTGGATTATATATTTTCTAAAAATTGGAAAATTATATTATGTTTCCCCAATTTTTAAGAAAGTGAGTTTGTTCTTCTATAACAAACTACCATTCTATTTTTTTTTCATATCACCTATAATATATTTGAAATTGATTCTTGAAAATATCTCTTCATAAATAATAGTTTTATTTATTTAACATTCTACGTGGTTTACTCTAAATAATTTCATTATTTCCAAATACCATTTCATAAAATCTTATTCATTTAGATTCTCAAATACTGCAATTTTTGTTTCAATTGTTAAATAACTTAATAGATAACCCTTATTTATTGGAATGATAAAATTTTATTCAATAAATCATTCAATTTCTAGAAACTTAGATAGTTTTTTAAAATTAATATTGATTCTAAAAACTTATTGTATTTTTAAATTTATGTAATGTAAATAATCAATATTACAATGAAATATTAGATTTATAAATTTATTGAACAATATTAATATAGCTTTATTAACAACATAATTGCAAGCTTGTTAAAACAATTGAAATTTTCTATTAAAGAAAACTTTGGTAGCTTGATAATTATATCATTATATCTAATATAATAAGCCCAAACTAAGAAATTACATATGTATTTGTATACATTAAGTGTTAAAAGGTCAGTTAAGTTTTTAACTTAAAGTTCCTGACTAATTTAAATAAAAATCATAAGCATAACTATTTGAGTTATATAAAAAAATAATTACTAATGTATTTGTATTTTTAGCTCATTGATTACCTCAATAGAATACAAGATTATATTACAGAAATGGAAAATATTGAAGTGAATGAAGTGGAATACGCATATTTAAAATTAATATGCTTATTTAATACTGGTAAATTTAAATGTTGAGTTATAAATAAATAAATATTAAATGAGAATATTGTACATAACATTAGATACTCATTTATTGTTGATAGACAATCCTTCTGAAAGACAACAGTTATTCAAACTTCAAGAAAAAGCCGTCAAAGAATTGAAACAGCATTTAATCAAAGAATGCAACGATGAACACCGTATAGCACTATTATTGTTACGACTTCCAACTCTACGATCATTACAACCTAACATCATAGAAGAAATATTCTTTTCTAGTTTGTTGGGTAGTTTTCAAATTGATTCAGTTATACCTCAAATATTAAAGCTAAAATGTTCAAATACAGGTAAATATATAATACATTATATATCAGGGGCGGCCAAACAGTCGATTACGAACAATTTCAAAGTCGATTATGTTAGAATTTATTTTTAGGGCCACGCGCTCTTTGTTTCTTAAAAATTATAGTTATTTAATAATAAAAAAAAAAATTTATGGAGTCAATCCTTAAAGGTGAAGTATATTTATAATAGATCGTGACCAAAAAAAGTTTGGCTACCCTTGTTATATATCAATACACTTACTTATCACTTATCGAATTTAATTTGTATTTTCATTGTACAAATGTCAAATAATTATTAATGTAATACCTATGTTATTTATACTTTATTATATATTTTGTGTTTTTTTTTCAGAATATGAAGATTTTGTTTCTAAAAACTATGTTTCATAATAATTATGGTTAGTCATATTTTATGGTTTGTATTCCCGTTTTAATCGTATTTAATTTAAATTTTGGTTTTATTATATGCTTATAAGATATTTAAGTTAAAATATTTGTGTAATAGTAGTATTTTTTGCTTTTATAATTTTATTTTAGAGGAAACAAAATTTATCTTTAATTTTTTGATTTTATTTTAATACTAGCTTCTTAATATTTAGATTAATAACAGTAGTGCAAACCCAAATATTTAACTCTTAGATTTACTGGTTACTATCAATGTAACTATAATAAATTTTAAAATAAAATGTAAAAATAATTAAGAGAATGTCGCACTTACCTGTGCTGTCTTCTTACAAACAGACAAAGTAGTAAATTTGTATTCACAGTTCTAATTGTTATGTTAACTTAATATTAAATGAATTGACATATTATAAAACCTATAGGTAAAAACATAAAGTAGTATCTTTAATCTAACAATTAAAGTTCTCTCATTAGATATTTACAACATTTTAATTCAAAGCAAATTATGAGTATTTTATCAAATTTTAATATTTTATATACTTATATATTATATATTATAATATATTCTCTTAATAATTATTAAAATATTGATAAAATTATTATTTTCAGGTATTTTTGTTATCTTTAAATTTGATAATTACTTAATGTATTCTGAAATAAAAGATTACAACACAATACTGTAACTGCTGAAATCAAATTTATCTATGTTGTATGTATGTATAATAGACAACTTATGGACAGGATATTTTCTTGACATCAAAGATAATCATAATTCCCATTTTATATTATGACAATAACTTTATTTTTATTTGAGAACTTTCTGTTAAACAACTATTTGTTATGATAGTTATGTATAGTTTATGAAGCATAATTAGGTTTTAGTAGACATGGTGTGTTGGTAGATACTTATGAATGTTCGCTCAGCAGAAAACATGGATTGATGAGGAAGTGGTTAATACCAGTATTAATTGGACACTGATATCAGGGCTAGCAAAAGCTGTGGGCGACTGCTCATGGTGTTAGTACGTAATGGGACACTAAACTGTTAAATTATTTCAATTTAATTTATCTTTTGATATGCATAAACGAATAATTTACCTACACAATTTGAAATATGTATTATACCAATATACCTTTAATTGAAGATACTTGATAGTTTTAGTTTAAAAATAATGTTTGTAATCATACCATTTTCTTTGCAAAAGCCACAACTGGTCCACATTCACTAAATATCTTTTGATATTATTTATGTACAATTATGATTTACTCATTTATAAATAAATTCATTACTGGACGGCAGACAATAACACACTATTGGCTATATAATACACATATAGTAATCACTTGTGTTGTTATAAACAGTGTAGTTGAATAGAGTACCTATAGTTTTTATGCTGGCCCTGACTGATGTGCCCATTCTGCTGTAATAACCTCAAAATAATTATTCTTACAATATTCAGTTTTTGATTGCGCTATGGTTGTCAGTGAGTTATTATACATAGTTTATTCTTTAATTAATTTTAAATCATGAGGAATGATTTTTTTCTTTTAAAATAAGTTTAAATAGAATATTTATTTTGTTATACATTTAAATAAATGCTGGGATGATTAAAAGTAAATAAATGATTAAATTCAATTTAAAAATAGATCTAAAAGTCATATACAAAAGTATAATTAATATTTTCTTAATATACTTAGTATAATGGAGTAATATGCATAATATTCTATGTATTATATAAAGTGTATTAATTTAGATTAAAAATATAATAACCTATATTTTTTCATAATTGATAATTTAATATGATCGGTCTTCCAAAAAATTGGTGATTAATTAATTCCAAATATGTATTTATTTTCCCTCCTTTAGGATATGTTATAAGTATTTTCTTATTATGCGAACTTAATACATTTCTTTTCATAATTAAATATAACTATGTAAGTATTTAAAAAAGCTTGTAGAAGTAAATTTTATAATTATTGTCATTAAAGAATTTAATTTTTGATACTAGTACAGAATACTTTAAGTTGCTATTCTAATTAGATTGACAGTTTTTGTTTTATTTGTTGAGTCACAATAATATTTAAAAAAAAATACTTTAGAAATTTGTCTATCCAGATAAACTAGATTTACTAATAAAATGTTGCCAATGAGAAATATCGATATTAGAAATATGCTACTGTAAATACTGAAATATGTTATTGCTATATTAGAATTCAGAATCAATACTGGTAATTGATGGTATTATATCGTACTGGTATGTACGAGAATACTATCATAATAATAGTATGTATATTACAATATATACTTAAAACATACTGGGATTGATGATACCATCACATATCATTGTATCAAAATTACTAAGTATTATAATATATAAATACCTAATAATAATATCATTAAAAATAAAATAATAAAATCTTTTATATCAAATTGTTTTAAAAGTTTGTGAGTGATGTCCACATAAATAACACATGCACTATGCAGGTATCTATCGATTCAACCTAAATCTACTCAAATAACTAATTTTTATCATTAGAGATGTTCAGTAACTGATTATCTTATTCCGAATTAATAATAATTAGGCTATCTGGACTATCTGGATACATACAAGTTTCTATTACAATAATATTATAGTAGTTGAAAATATTCAACATTGTTGAATTATTCTAATTTAATGATTTTATGTTAATGGGAAATGCTGGCTTTATAATAAATATAACAAAGCTCTTGTACTTCTATTCTTTATACCTTTTTGATGTATCAAATATTTTGATAAATCACATATCATTAAGGTATTTAAATAGCAATATATTTTTTTTATTACCATTTCTCTCAAAATATTTTCAATTTACTAAATTACATTTTATAATTTATTTCACTATTATTAGTAGTTCTTCCATTAAAACTAATGTTTGACTTACATATAATTCTACTAATTATTATAGCAACTTAATGTTTAAATGAACTGGGTATAAAAATAATTACCTTTTTATTATTATTGATCATACATCTAAATTAACCTATAATTTTATCTTTTTTAAATATTCTTATCTTATGTTTTGCAACTAACTAAATTAAATTAACAGAACAACTTTTAATTTATATTCTATAGATATTTTGTTATTCTAAAGAGAAAGATGAGTAAAGTATTAGTATAAATGGCATACATTTTTGAAACTTTAATGTTTAATTATAATTTGATTTTTTGTTTAGATGCTTTTTTCATATTTTCTTGACTTGTTAGAATTTCCTATTTTGTATAATAAATTTATACTTCTGTATATTGTTATATACTTAGAAATTAGGTAATTTACTTAATAATTTTTATGTATAACATTTTGTATGGGGTTTTGCAATTATTCTAAGAAAATAAAAATAATTAATAAATTCTAAGTAATTTACATATTATACTTTTTTTGCAGGGTAAAATACTCTGATAAACCCTTATAGGTAAATTGGTTTACTTTAAAATTACCTCAGGGTTAGTAACTGAGACAATAAATATAATAAACATGTGATGATATAATATTATTGTATCAAATAATTTATTAGATATTCGGTTTTAGTATATTTTGTTAGTAACATATTATTGTATTACAAACCATATATTTTATTGTTTTTTATTTGTAACTTTAATTTTAAGTGTAAGTGTAAGTTAACTTTATTTTAACTTAAGTATCTACTTATAGTGATATTCAATAACAATTGACAATAAAATGCTGTGTTTTAAAATAGGTAATTAAAATTAAATGATAACTTTACTATTGTATTATATTTTTTCTGTAATGTTCTTTAAAATTTATACAATAACTTAAATATATTATTCAATTGTAATAATTATATTATAATATGCTGTACATAGTGATTAGTGAGTGCACAGCTTACAAAGTCATATTAAAATATGTTTTAACTCGGACGGTATGCAATACGAACACGTTGATATTTCAGGAATGTCCTTATATTATATTATCTTAGAAATTGGTTTGTTCGTTCACTACAATTGTGATATATTAGAATATTATGTAAGATAAATATGTTTGGTTTAAAAACTGTGAATACTATGTTTGTTTTCTTTTATCCTTTGTATGGTTTAGAATCAGTAGCAAAGATAATATTTTTTTTCTTCCTGGTAGTGATTATTGATATTTGATTATGAGTTATTACTCAATATATATACAATTTTGATTCATACAATTCCTTATACTACACTGTTTTAATAAATGTGGTACATAACTTGTGCAATTTGCCTTTCCCAGTTGAAAAAATCAACATACTTATACTTATCTTTGTTGCTGGTTTTGCTAAAAAAATATTTTAAAATTTTAATTCGTTATAAAAATTGGATACGGGAAATACACTAATTTTTTAACATTCATTAAAATAGTATAATTTATATTTTAATAATTTTAAATTATAATTATTATCATCATTATTATTTTTATTATTATTTGTTATAGTTTGTTTTGTTTTATTATTATTTTTTTTTTAATGAAATAATTTTTGTTGATTGTTACCATTGAGGTTTTATTTATACTTAGCAAAATTCAATCAATGTTATACTTACTTCAAATTTGCTTTATATATTAGATATGTAGTTTTTTTTTTGTATAAAGCTTATTATGTTTTATGTATTTTTATTTAAGTTTTAATCATAAAAATAAAGTTACAACTGTGCAATCATAATTTTTGCTTCTCTGACAAATCAGAAAAAAAAACAAAAAAATCTAATCTTATTACATACCAAATACATGATTTTTTTTTCTTATTATTTTTAAAACAATTTAACATAATTAGAAATTAATGTGTAAAATTTTGTGTTGCTTTACCCAATAGTTAGTTTCAAATTAGCTAAAATACGTTGAAAATTATTCAATGTCTAGTAAATATTAATACAGACTTTTAGTAAAAATATCAAATATTTACGGTTATTTGTTTTTGAAAAAAATTGTGTGGCATATATTTATAATGTTTTTTTTTAGATCATTATGAAAATTATGTGGACATTTATTCTCTTGACCTACTCAAAGTACCAACTAGATCTAATTTGCTACCACCCTCAAAGTTGATTATTAAAGTATTTTTATTATTCCACATGACGATTTCATCACAACAAAATAAAAATAAAAACACACTTCTTTGCAAAACAAAGAAAACAAAATACATTCAACTAAGAATTTAAAATGAAAATACTGTTTTAATTTTTATCCATGCTCTCACAGTTTTTTTTAAACAAATAACATAAAAATTTGAGATTCACATAGATGTAAAACACAATTGTGAAAAACTAGTTTTTGATATTTTCTTAATAAAATAAAAACTTCTATGTAATATAATTTATATATTGTACTTTTACTTATTAATTATTATAAATAATATAACTTTGTAGTATCTAGTTCTGACAATAAAATATAATTTTAAATTATTTTATGCAATAAATATTAAAATATAACAAATTTATTGGTACTTAATTTATTTTCTCGATGTAATATAATATATATTAATATATATATTAAATAGTATTTAATACTTATCTGAGTACTTTTTCAGTTCGTTGTACAGTACATTATCATATTCCTAACGTTGTGCATGTATAGGGCGTGCTTAAAATTATTTAAGCTAATACTATTAAGTTTTAAGAACTTAAAAGCTCTTTTAAAAACGACGCACATCTATTATAAATAAAGATTTGGTGTTGATGACCTAAAAAAAAAAATCGAAAATTTCAGTTGCCTATAAATAACTCAATGTGAAACTAATTACATGACAATAAGTTTACCTATAAAGTAAAACTAAATATTTTCATGAACAAATACTTGAAATTTGTGTGTCTGATAAATAATGAAGAATCTAAATTACATTAAATATTAATGTTGTTTACTTGTTTACTTAACAATACATTAAATGAAATGTATTGTAAATTGATATTAAATGATTATTGAATTGTATACAATACTTATATAAATATAATAATTTAAAATTCAAAGTTTGTGTATCGTTGTCATGATGACAATAACAATTTAATATATACCTACACGTCACAATATCTATCTAAGTGGCAGAAATATTTCGTTAAATATAGAGAAAAGCAGTGACATATTTATTTGTAGAGGGATACTGGGAGTTTCCATTTCCTACAAAATGCACGAAGACTTTTAATTTTAAACAAATCAATAATATAATATTTGTAGTTATGGTTTATTTTTTAAATTAAAATGAAAGAAAAAAGGGTAATCGAGTGGGTAACGCTCCGATGACGCTCCACTGCACAGTAATATTATTGAGGAGACCTTTGACATAGAGTTGGCTATTAATAATTACTCACTATAATGGGAATGTTAAATTTGAATGCAATGATAGCCGATAGGTATCATTCAAAACAATTCTGAACGGAGATAATTTGACAGCCTATAGGATATAATATATATTTTCCACTGAGTGGTGAAAAATGTGTTTTATTATGTTTTAATGACCCGATTACCCCAAAATTAAAACATGTACAGAAAATGCCAATTTAAATAACTGGGGTGTGTTTCAAGTATAGTAAATCGTTATTTTAAACGTGAATTTTTGATTTCATAAAAATTTAAACTTAAGATAAAAAAATTTTAATTAGCCAACGCTCAACTTCTTTTAAAATTACTGTGATCCACAGTTATGGAAAATCTTGTATTCAATTCTTAGTTACTTATATGAAATTTTTATACATTTTTAACTACAAAATAATTTGCAAATATTCATGATTTTATCAATATTTAAACTTCTAAAGCTAATAAAAAAAAATTTGTCATAATCATCATAACAGGAAAAGGTAATTCAAAATGGTGTACCAATACAGCTATATTAAAAATAATTTCTTATACGCCTTCAGCTGACTTCGCTGATTTAAACTAATATGACATTGCATTTTTTTATCATTATATGTTACAAATAAAATAAATGATACATTAATTAATCTTTGGAAATTAGATTCAACATTTGTAATTTCAATAAGTAAAAATTATGATAAAATCCAAAAAGGACAAACAATTAAATTTCAGTATTGACTATAACGTTGGTCTTGGCTAGCTTATTCGTACAAGGAAGATGCAACTTATTGTAAGGTATATGATTTCCTGATATTGTTGTTAATAATCAAAGACTTGTGACTTTGATTAGACAAATGGAAATTACAATTGGAAACACGAAACAGAAATATTTAAAAAACATGTTTTTTTTACAATATTATAGGCGTTTAAATACTTAAATAGGAATTGGTGGCGCCATCTATCTTGTTTTACAGCGAAGTTTTAAAATTTTTCTTCTAAACCTCTATATAATAATAATTTAATTGTATTAAAATATGTTTTATTTATATAATAATTGTTATTCATTCTTCTAAACGGTGGTAAACCTAAATTGATTTTGTCGAATTTTTTTTCAATAAATTTAGCAAGATTCGTACTGTCGTAGACTACTTTTTATTTGAAACATTCAACATTTTGAATATTATTTTGTCTCAAAAAAACTAACATTATACCTATTTTATTAATTATATATTATTATTTATTGCAATTGGTTAAAGAAAAAAATAGTTATTATCATGATTAGAAATAATTATAGACTTGTACTTTAAATTTGGTCAAAAGTAATGAAAACTTAAGTCTCAAATAACTGTTAAAAATGAATGCAGCTTACATTTTGGGCACGATATTACAGCAATCATTGTGTGTAAAATAAAAAGATCTTAAAAATTGTGATAACAAACGAAAATAATTAATAATAAAAGTATATAGATATTTTTTTTAAATTTAGCTTACTGTTTCAATATAAAAATTAATTAATGATTAAAAAAAAAGATATAGGTACCTAGTAAAAAGTTGCTAGTGGGCCGTGTCTAGAAAAAGTTTGAAAATCATACTGTGTAGTCTAATGTAGTCGTGTAGATTGAAGACCAATAATGTCTGGAATGGATGTACTGCACTTCGTGCTGTACAATATACATATTTTATAAATGTCAAATGTGTACTCAATTGTACTGTTCATGAATTACCTACGGTAAAAAAAATTGAAAGACAACAGTGTTTGGGATGTGGAAAACTCTTTCGATCAACGCCCACAAGGACCGATACACCTATAAACACCTATATGTAAATATAATATATTTCATTTCGAATTTTTACACGATAGATAATGCGAAGCATTATTGACCATTTTACATAGGTACTCGTTAGTTATTCTATTCTCGCCTAACATCGTCGAGTTACATAATTAAACGTCGTTACCTACGATGATATATAATACGTAGGTATGCTCGGCTCTGTTATTGTTATCGTTTACTGGTCGACGGCCTTATCTACTCTACACGATACGATTAGGAAGAGGCACATACCTCGGTCGAATGGATTTCAGACTGCAATAATACGTCCATTCCACCGTCGTGGTGCAGCTCGTGGTGTAGTTCGTTCGTCGACGTTCAAACTTTAAGTATTTGACATGTCCAATAAAAGCCGCTGCAGTAATTTAGCATCAGCCATATCGCGTAAGTTTTTCACGTAGCATATGTATTGTGAATTATAATAATTGATTACAAAATATTATACGTCGTACGGTGTTTAAGGGTAGGTATCGATCGAGTAGTAGACGCAGGATTGAGTGTCCTTAAAAACTCAAGTCGCTCTCACCGCGGTCGCGTGTATCCTTGGATCGTATGATCGGACGTATAGGTACGCGATATAAATTTAGTAGGTACGTAATAGAATCCCACACAGAGTTGATCTCCGCATTTTTGGGTTTTTTTGCATATTAAAATGTAAGTAGGATATTTGACGATTGAATTAACGCCGGTCAATCTTCTGCGTATGTCAATGAAACGATAAATGCGTAGGTAGAGTACGTGAATTTTTAATATAACGCGCCCAAATCGACGGTTCATGTGAGTGCTGCATGTGGTTCATTTTTATAGGCGTTGACGTAAACGTCAGATTTGTTTTTCTGTTAAATATTTATGTTTAAATAGAAATATCTCTCTTTACGGTTTAATATTGTTAATTAATAAATGGTATGGTTAGATTAGAGTAAACCAATAAATACGGAATTAAAATAATTATTATTCACGATTAACCGTTTATATACGTATAAGTATTACAAAACTAAGATAACTGTAGACTATAATATAATGATGAATAAACTAATAACAATGAAGCGATAATATTTTATTTTTATATTAGTATAAAATGTGCAAACAATACCTATTAATTGTGTCTTTAAGCTTATTGATTTTAACGAGCATCTCCTACCTATAATAATTGCCTCCCTATATATTTATTTAGATAAGTACTTATCAATTTTTCTTTAACTATAAACGTATAACTTAATTGATTTAAGTTCTATATAATGTTAAAGTATTTTTTTTTAATAATTATCCAAATTCAATAACTACTTAGGTGTATGTTTGAAAAATTGAACTAATATTTAATTATTTTAAAACATTTTATTTTAATTTCAATAGTCATAAAATTTATATTTAATTTAATTTTTATTTATATTATACATTTTAGATTTGCGTGTCTAAGCTCTATCATTACATAAAAAAAGTTCAGTTACATACATACCTATACATCATATTTTTAAGGAGAATATATTTTATAGAATCTAATAATTCTAATGATAAAATAATATGTTTTTTACTTGTTCATTATTTATTGTATTATTGTACATTTGCTTGACATTTTTCAAAACACACATATAAAATAGGACTCTTCAAATAGGTGTCTATAGTTAGTATAGTCTATAGGTATGAATAGTATGCTCTTAAGCATATTATAATGATAATTAATCATTAATGAAAACGTCGTAACAAAAATGCATGTTCATGTTCATGAGACATAAAACATATATAGTTGTTTTTAACTAATGAATAATGATATAATTTATTATACTTTCAGTTTATATGAACTATAAGTTAATAACATCTTGATTTTAATTTCGCATTTCAGAGAGACTAACTACTAACATTTTATTTTTATTTAAGAAAATTTTACATAATATTAATTCGATGTGAAATTTATGACACAAATTCATTCTCACTATAATCATTGACATGTTGTGTCATTAGTGGGCAATTACTGTAATTCAATTTTTAAATTGTTTAATGTTTAAATTTCGTCCATGATTAGATTTTTATTATTATAATTACTTCTCCTATATAGTCCTAATTTTGAAATAGTTCACTTGTCTGTGTACTTTCGTATTTCATTGCTTAATATTATACAATTTACATTTTAAATTACCCGTTACAATAAGTTATGTATATTTTTATATAAATACTAATACCCATATAATATTTTGTCATTTTGTCAATAATAATAATATATTACTTGTATTATATGCATTATAATAAATAAGAACTTTTTTTTACAGAGTTAAAATCTCAGCCGACCGAAATGGAGAAAAAAATTATTGCAAAAATGTTAGATTATAGTGACTTAACTTGCTCGATATGCTTCGACATTTTTGAAAAGGTAAGTAATAATACAATATTGGTAACAATCAGGCATTTTTTTTAAGACCGTTGCAAATTTTATTCAGAATGAAAATGTATGAGTATAAATTGTTTATTAATTATTATTATATCAAACTATCTAAGTCATACGACATTGGTCCAAACTCCAAGGTAGTAATGTTTAATTATATTTATAGTCTATACCAGGGCCCTGCAGAGGTGACCAATTATAAAAAATAATGGCTCTTATCATAATCATGTGGCCACCCTTGGTCTATAGTATAATTTATACTCTATAGTCTATATATATATTATCCAAGTGCCATGTATTAGTTGCGGCACCGGTAGAAGTCATTTCATAAAACTCTGACTAAAAAAAATTGTTTTAGCGTCGATCTATAATCAGTTATATTCTACACTTTATTCTGGCCAAACATTAAAAATATATGTATCAATATAATTTATATTGAATTCTTTGAAGTATATTAAGTAAGCTTGATTTGTTTTAATATACTAAGATTAAAATTAATAATAATAAATTAATAGGTATACATATTTTGTACCCAATTTTTTATTTAATTGTAAAATAAATAATGGCTTTACTGTTTATATATTTAATATTATTTATTTATCGAAAGTTTTTAAGCTCTAAAAATAAAAATTTTAACAAAAGTCCCAGACTTGCGAGTTTTTTAAGACAAGATTAATTCACGATCTCCTTAGATCTTTTTTTTATGATTTGTAAAAGAAATCTTTTTTTGCAACCATTTTAAGCCATAATAAGTATACGTTTACAACAAAGTGATCAAAATAACCGATGTTATCTTCATTTCTGTTCTCTAATCACTATCGGGTCTTAAAAACCAAAAAAATTTTAATTTATTCGTTAAGACTCAAAATCGTAAATGAATTCAATATGAATATTGCCCGACACCGAGAAAATTGTAAATCTCCTAGACAAGTTCAGTATCGTTTATTATAAGCCAGCGACTTAGAGTCTTTTGGGATCATTTTTTTTCTAAAGACCATTATTATTGTTCACTACCTATTAACTATTTAAGTATAATATAATACTTCAACAAGTATTTCAATTTCTGTACTGAACCCATTTTATACTTTAAGGTGGTTCTTTTTTGAAGTATATTTAAATATTTTATATTTTTCGATTTAATTAAATTTTTCCAATAAACAAAGTTCTTTTGAACTGAAATTAAGTATTTTTTTTTTTTGAAATGTCGATAAATAAATGTCGGGAGTCTAAAAAAACTTGAAAATTTACTACAAGGTTCCTTATAAGTTGTTCTTATTGTAGTTAAAAAAAAATCAAGAACCCTTACTCACAATTTTTTTTATAAGCGTTTAAAGTTCAAATTTTAACGAAATACGTCAAAATCGCGAAAATATGAAAGTAATGTTGTAATTAAATCATAAAATCATAACATTTTTTGAATTTGTACCTAATGTTTTCTTTCAAATAGGTGTAGAGAAAAATCGAAGCGTCATTATAGGAAAAATGTTATGAGCGTTTGAATTTTAAATTTTTACAAAATTGCGTAACGATAAGGATTTATTCTCAAACGATTTTAAATATTTGTTATTATTCAAAAAGTATAAGTTGTAGATACTTGAAAATTTCACCAGTTATTTAAATTGGCATTTTCTTTACGTGATTTAAATTTTAAAATATTTTACTTATTTTTAGGCTATTTATAGGCATTTGAAATATTCGTTGTTGTTTAGTTTTTTTTTTTATAAATATCGATAAAAATTTTTTGGCCTAGTCAAAATACTTGAAAATTTAATACAAAGTTCCTTATGAGGTAGTTTTATAGTGATTCAAAAATTATAAGAATACATAGACATTTTTGTTATAGTTAAAAATTACTAGTCGTAGAAACTTAAACACAAACCACCTTTTTCACCGTCAATTTAAAATATAATATATTTTATATATTATATCCTAGGCTGACAAATCATCTTCATTCAGAATCATTTCCTTATACAATGATACATATTATTGGATTCAAATTTAATACATCCATTATAATGACCTACTATACAGCAGACTGTTACTCACTTGATTACTCTTTTTTGATAGTATACTTTTGAGATATTTTGATTTTTTTTTTAAACAAAATGTTGAGAGTTTTTGTAGAATTATATTCACAGCCCTATTAATATCTAAGTAAGTTATAATTTCATGCTTAACTTATTTTATAAGCATAAGATAAGTTTAGCTATAATCATGAGCGCCCATAGGTAACATTTTAGAAGGGTCAAAATAAAAAAATTCTCAAACGTTAGATAATAAAGATAATATTATGGTAATATTTATTGAGCTACAAGTTTATAACATTTTTTGTCCAGGGTAGGGGGGGAGCAAGTGCCCTATCTTGCCCCCTTTAATGGGCACCCATGGCTATAATACAGCTGATGAACATCTGTATAATATACCTTAATACCTTTACGTATAAGGAAATAACTACTAACTTATTATTTATTATTTTAATCAACTACTAGAGTCCTCGAAGTTTTTAACTTATTTGATAAATACACGTTTATTTAAATTAGCCTATTTTTAAGAAAACCATAATTAATACTGTTTTGTGTACTAAAAAATTAAAACGTATAAGTATATATAATAACCTATTATAAACAAATCTCTGAAATCTTGTCCAAACAAATTTTATAATACTGCGATTGTTCATAACAATGAGACAAAAGACGAGGACTTAAATTGTGTAATCTCGTTACATAGAATTTCAGATTTAGCTGTCAAGTTTTAAGCCTGTAAGCGCTGTAATCACCATGAAGATTATTTAAGAACAATTTTTTTTGTTGCGTGTTCTTCATTTTTTACTGTAATTTAATGTATAATCAATGATTATAGTTTTAAAGTATGAAACTATAACAATACTGATAAATGACAATGTACTTATATTTTATTAAATAAAATAATAACTTAAGAACTCAACAATAAAACAGTTCCTTAGTTAGAGGTGTACAGAATTTTGTATTTATGCTGTTTAATGTATCCAGTATAATTATTACTTATTAAATATCGATGTACCTATATAATTTTAAAACAAATTTAATTTGTAGGATAGTTAGGTACTGAAAAGATGAAAAGAAATTAAAATAGATAAATAGAAGTAATATGAGTATACAATATGAACAATATAAGCAACTATTAAAGAATAAGGCATAGAGATAGTGAAGTCTAAAAAAATAAGAATGGATCTTAACCAAATATTTTTTTTTTAGAATTTGTGACGTTAATGATCACTAGATGGCGTAACTCTTACCAATTTTCGAATAAGCCGCGGTTAGGTCACCTATATCACAAAATTGATTTATTATTTTGTGCTTATACAGTTTACAGTAATCCCATAAATACGACATTAATCATAATTATAATTATTTAGTTTTAATATTATTTAAATTAAAAATTTTAAATTATGTTTTTTGAAAGTTCAATAGCTTAAAATACAATTATAAACATAGTTTATGCTATAAAATATCAATAATAATCGTTAAAATAGATAATAAAAAAGTGGGCAAGTAGGTAGCCACTCTGCTGTATAGTTCGCAGTAGGAGTAGAGTCGTTATTGAGTAACTTACCGTAACGAATGTATTAAATCTGAATTCAATGATACATCATTGCACACGAAAAAATATTCTGAGTGGAGACGGTCTTTCAGCCTTAATAGTTAATACTATAAAAGTATTTTATTATATATTTATATTGCTACGAGCATAGCAGTAATTTTATTTTTACTATGACTTATATGGTACCTATAGGCTTTTAATTAATCGTTAACAAAATATCACATTCATTATATTATTAATTATTATAATACTACACAATGTTATTATACATGTTATTATACATTATTGTAATTAGTTTTGAAGTAGATATCGATTTACTAAAAAACGATGATATTAAGTTTGCGGTAAATATAAGCATTATCCCTTATAAAATTAATTTGAACTATTTTGAAAAACTTAGTGTAATATAAAATATAACAGTAGGTATATGTTTCAGAAAATGTAATTATTTTAGATTCTGATTTCTGATTAGAACAATGACTGTACTGATTTTACAGTTATGTATTTTTTTCTGCTAATCATAACTTCTTGAGGCAGTAAAAATGTATCGTTTTTCGACTTTTGGGCTGGTTTCTGATAAAAAAAATTAGTATATTATAATTGGTTAAAACAAACAAATAATTAAGAAAAAACAGCAATTTATACACTATACTACTTTCAGACAAAATCGATATTTTTATTTTGTTGTAATTAAAAAATGAACAACTATACATTTTTAAAATTTTTGAAATATTTTATACTATTTAAGCTACTTATTTATAGACATTTTGGTAAAATATCTAAAATATATACAAATTAATGTACTTACCTATGAATTAATTTATTCATTATTTAATTGGTCTTAATTAATGTTTATTTTGTTATACATACTTCAGACTTCTTTTGTGCTATGTTTTTAATGTTTGTATAGTCATTTTTAAAGCAATTTGACATTTCTTTTTATTTATCTGAAATTCTGAAGTGAATAGTTTTAAATTCAATTAATTAGGTAATAGTTCTTTATAGATAGACTAATATAAGTGTTAGTGGTGTCTTTAATTATTTTTCAATTTAGTTTCGAACCTAACTAGTTATAATTTTCGCTATTTTTATCGTGGTATTTCATTCCTATATTTTAAATAATGATGCTTAAGGTTTCTATTAAAATAGTCGTTTAAATACAAATATAATAGATACTTAATGAGTATAGATAATATATTAAATTCATCGAGGAATTTAGAAATAATATAATATAATTAATTATTAATTTAACTGTTCTGAAACCTATAAAAATTACAAAAAGTAGGTATGATAAAAATATTTATCAAATAATTAAAGTTTAACATTTTATCCAGCAATTATGGAAAATACAGTAAAAATAGTTAAAAGAAAAAAAATGTAATTGATAAATGGTACATTTTCTATAATAGGTATGTTCGTTTTAAATGTTAATGTATTCGTGATTTGTGAACATAAAATGTTTTTTTTCTAAGTGCGTGTCTTTGTAACAGCGTGCTTAACACGTTATTAAATACCGACTTTCTGACATTTAGTCTTTGACAAAACAAATATCACGTGTTTGCATAACTCTGAGAACTCCGGGAGTTCAGTATATTATACTACCTATATAGGTACACATAAGATATACATTACAATATCACTGCATTAAGCGATCTAAGGACCTCGGTTATGGTTGTTTTTTTAAACTTATGAACTATACATAACATATATAATATAAATTGTGTTACCTACGCATATTTAATATTTGCTTGGAATTAACGTGCTTAACCATGTAATATCGATACACATAGGTATATTATACTAGTATCATAACATTATGAAGTAGGTAAGTATTATATGATATGCGTCACGTATCGCCAGCAGAATGAATTTAATTTCATTACCCATTAATTGTGAATATTTAATTAATAATTTTTAGCACACATAGTTCATATTAACACGAATTAGTTACATCACGTCAAAAATAAATAATAACTAATAATTATTTATATAATGTATGTTCGGTGGCATAAGGCATAAGTGCATAGTTATGCACTTATAATAACATTTAAAAATAGATACCTAAATGACTAGATGATAAAAAAGTGTTAATAATTATTATTTGAAAAATGATCTAAATATAAAATATAAAATAAGTAGGTACCTAGTGTGTAGATAAATTTTCGTTCATTCATATGTTACAAAAATATGTATACTAGTTACAAATCAAAGTTCAGAAAAAATATGACGTGATCTTTTAAAGATATTTATTAAATTTGTAACTATCTTTTCTTTTTGTGGTAGGTATGCTTAGTAACTATACGGACGTTGACATAAAACTTGAAAATGCTTGTTTAGTTATGAATTAAATTGCATGTAATTATAATCAGATTTTTATTTAACATTTTTCATAAGGCATAGGGAAATTTTATTGTTTTTAACAGCGTTTTTAAAATATATTTACAAAAGTGAGCTCTTTAATTTTAAAATATAAACATTTAATTTAAACTAAATTATTTTGTTGTTGTGTTTTTACTATAGCCATCAGAATTGAACTGTAGTCATGTGTTTTGTTTCAAATGCGTAAAAAATTGGATGCGTAATAACAGGTCATGTCCAATATGTCGGCGAATTATAATGGATCCGCCAGTTGTGTGCACTATGTTGGAAAAACTTATTTCAGAAATGAAGTCAGCTTCTGTTCCTGTTCCAAATCGACGTTACACAAGTATGTTTAATAATATATTATTTTAAATTGTTTTAACTTATAATATATTATAATATAATATGAAGTATAATATACAATTAAAATAATTACAAAGTCAAATTTTAAAAATGCCATTAAAATAATGTATTTATACGATCTAAAGTTTAGATTCTAAACATTTAAAAAGCTTAGTCAAGTGGGTACTGTTCTGCTGTACATTAGGTGCCGCGTGGATCACTATTATAGTATTATATATAGGAGTGTTAAATTTGAATCCAATGTTAACCGATAGGTATCATTGTATACGAAAAACGATTCTGAACTTAGTTAATTTGTAAGTTATATTATATATTTATAAATATATTATATTTTAAATTGGATGATGAAAAAGGTGGTTTATGTTTATGACATAAATACTCAAAAATTAAGCCATGTACAGACAATGTCAATTTAAACATCTGGTGTATGTTTCAAGTTTCTACGACTAGTAATTTTTAACCATAACAAAAATCTAAAATTATTTGATACTAAATAGTTATTTTATTACGGGTGAATTTTGGATTTAGTAAAAATCTAAACTAAGTACAATTTTTTTTAATTGGCCAACGTTCAACTTCTTTTATAATACCTAATTGTAAGCTTAACTTATGGAAAATCTTGATTTAAATTTTTACCTCTTAGTTACTTATACAACATTTTCTATACATTTTAACTACAAAATAATTTGCAAATATTCATGATTTTATCAATATTTGAACTTTAAAAGCTAATAAAAATAAATTGTGATTGTGTATTCTTATAATTTTTAAATATAAGAATAGCTTAAGAAGAGTTTTGTATTAAATTAAGTATTTTGTCTTAGCCAGAAAAATTAAATTAATATAGACAAAATAAATAGGCAACTGCATATAACTAATATAAATGTTTTGAAAATGTCATCGTGTGTATAACATATAATAACAAATATTTTATAGTTTCAAATCTCCTTGAATAATATTTTTGAATCACAACCAAAAAATCATTATTTGTTTGAATATCTAATTTTGTTTAATTTGAAATTATACATTTTCTAAATTTTTTGGTTCAAGTATGAATTATTTATAGGAATCTTGTATTAAATTGTTACAGCCTAACTATAAAAATTTAACATTTTACATATTTTGAACATTTAACTACAAAATAATTAGCATATTTTCATAATTTTGATACAACTTTAAATTCATAAATCATCATAAGAATCATATTTAAATAAGTAAATGTATAGAAATATAATAAGTACATAAATATTTATAAATAGCGTTTTATATTATTTTTTTAATTATTTGTCCTATATAAGTAGGTACAGTTTATAGAGGACAAGAATCTTCATCCGCATCACGTCCGGCCGTTAGAAAAGACCTTAGTGATCGTCCACCGTGGAGATAGAGAACGTATAATAATAATAACTTTTTTAATATACAAGATGCATATAATAATCTATATTTATATTTTTTTAAGTCCATAATATTTGTAATTTTTAATATTTTAACTAAATGAATAACTTTTTATATTATCCTAGACTCTAGAACCTATTGAATAAATACAGCCTAACCTAAGGCTAAAAATATTTTTATGTTTTTATAGTTTAATAAATAATAATTATTTGTATAATATTAAGATAAGTAATATATTTTTAACCTATGAATATTTTTATATAAACTTTTTAAATGATTTGAATTGATTCTTTTTTTTATCAAATTCAACACCTACTATAATATAATTTTATGTATCGAAGAGTACTATTTATTTTATATGTCAAAAAAATATTAAGAGTTATGAAATATGTACCAGCAATAGGTACTAAAGTATTTCAATCTCGGGTAGTACAATAGTCAGGTACCACCAAGTAAAACTTTCAATAAAAGTTATTTTGGAAGATATTTGTGAGTTTTTCCTGTTGTTTCTTCTAATTTAGTAATAACTTAACAAGCTCATTTTTAAAGTTTAAAGGTTTGTAATGAAAATTGAACATATTTTATAATAAGTACCTATAGTTATAGTTAAAAGTATTTGACTAAATATTATTTTATCATCATTCTCTATAAGGATGTAAATATTAAGTAATAAAAAATATAACATAAGCTATTACAATTTACGTCATAAAAAAATTTAACAAAATATACTTGAGTTATTTTAGGTAAAATAAATGTATCCATAAAGTATATTGGCTATAATTATTAGAGTTTTTATATTTTATCATTTACCTCTTATTTTAGTATTTTATTTAATTTTTTAAATATTTTGAAAATAGCATTTTTTCACAACTAATTATATACGTAACGTGAAAATAGGGTTATAACCTATTTAATTGTGTATAGTTTGATGATAACGGTTAGATTAAAATATAAATAAGATTGTTCTATACAATATTAATATACTAGCTATGTCTACGCCTATAAGTAATAAGTATTGTGTTTAAATTTTAGTATACCTAAAATAGAAAATTAAAGAATGTTTTAAAGTAATTTAAACGAGAAAAAATACTTCACTGTTGATAGTGAAACTAATTTGCATTTATTGTAAAACAATTATGATTTTCCTGGAAGTAATTATTTGATATTTCAAGTATATACCCGTTTTTATTTTATCTAGTTATACCGGCCAACATATTAGTTAAACATAATATTTTCTATTCTACCGCCCACAGCATGTTTTTTAGGTTGAATTCTACACAGGTACCTTCTAAACTAATACATTCTAAATTAAAAATAACAAGTATTATAGTAATATTTTAAAAATTAATTAGAATCAACGAATAGACTATTGCCCCCGAAGGTCGTAACCACAACTACTGTTGAAAACGGCTGTACCGCCTAGATATATAAATATATAATTTCTTATTTAACACCGAAGTTTCAAAGTATTAGGATTTCTTGTGTTTTTATAAAATAAATTAAACATAATAAAAACAAATAATTTGTATTATATTCATGTAGGTACCGTGTACATATTCTTAAAGTTGACCTGAATTTAAGTAACAACTGAAGTTTAGGCTATGAATCAATCTAGCTAGATAAAACTAAATATATTGTAGGTAGGTATTAGGCGTTCAAAATCATATTTTAAAACATAACTCAATAACTTAACATTAAATTATCATTAAAGGCTTTGAGAAAAAAAAATCAGTCATACAATTTAATATCGATAAAGTGAACCACATTAAATATTTGTATCTATGTATATAGTAATTTTAAGTGGAAAATTGAATAACATGCCATATACCAAAAATTAAAAAAAAATTCTTTGGTCTTTAGAACTTAAAAAATGTATTTAATAAGAAAAATGTAAGAACATTACACAAAATTTTCAAAATCAGTTATTAATTGTGACGCTGAAATATAAGGTAGTATAATTCATATTTATTATACATTTAAGTAAATTAATTAACAACTATAAATACTATTATTAGGTCAATTTTAAATTTATCTGATTGTTACATAACAAAACAAATTTAAAAGAATTTTGATAATATGGTTAATCTTAATGAGTTGTATAAAAACATTAAAAACAATTTACTATTACTATAGCATTTAAAAATAAAAAATACATACATACATGATACATGTGATGTGAGTATGTGATTATGTGAACAAAACACTAGGTACATGAAAAATAATAATATAGGTAAATACGGTAATACGTCTTTTGGACTTGGAAATATTTCAACACTGCAATTAATTTAGTATAAACAATAATTACTAAAGTGCATATTAATATATTATAATTATTTTAAGCACTTTCTAAATAAAAATTTAGATCTATGATTATATAAGAAGTTAAATACCTACTCTAAAGTTACTTTATCTGATTTTGGTAATAATTTTATATTATATAAACGACACACTATTACACTAATGCTATAGATTTTTATAATTAATTTAAAAAATAAATAGTTATATTCACTCTTAATTACTTAAGTTTACTTTTACTTGTAATACTGTATTTGCATATTATGAACTCTACTCATACTACAGCCACAGTCTTAAGTGAATAGAATATAGATGCATGTTATTTTAAATATTTTAAATTGGAAATTAGTAATTACTACTATTATTGGTGATTAAAGATTATTATTATAATAAAGGGTTTAATTTTTCCATCACATTTTATTTTAACATAACTCGTTTGGTTAACGTCTAAAAATAAATAAATGATCTAAATACATTTTTGAATTAGTGTTATATAATTATATAAATAATGAATTAATACAGCATACATAGGTATTGAATACATGTATACATACAATATACAATATACATTGCATTAAATTCCAAGCTAAATTCAAATATTATTTACTAAGGACATATTTTTATCAATATTTTTAAATTACCATGCACGAAATTAAGAAAGAAGCAAGTAACAAATAAGTTTTTTAAATAGTTTATAAAATTACTTATCAATATAAAAGTTTTTATAGATAGGTAATAATAGTATAGGTAATAACTAATAGTTGCTATGGAACTTTATGCAATTATGCCTCTCAAAGTTGTACCTTAATATTGCAGTTTGGGCGTATTAAACTGATTTATTTATTTTAAAATATAATATGTAAATAATACACAATTTCATTTTGGGTGATATTAAAACAAATTAAAACTGATGTTAAAATCGTAAGTAGTTTATTTTGTATACATTTCTTGAAAAAAATCTTGTAATACTGTAACAATTATGTTACGTGGCACCTACGTATATTATATTATGTAAAATTGTACAATGATAAGAATATATACTACCAGTTAGAAAATTATTTTATAAAGCTTAGCTTCGGTTCTTTATATAATTAAAAATAATCATACTTTTAAAACTGAATACTGACATAGTTCTAGACAAATATCTAACATCAAAGTACCAAACCATTAATAAAAAAACACAACCCACATACTTAAATATTGGTCTAAACATTTATAATAGACTACCGATAGAAATCAATGATAGCAATTTATTCAAAATTCTTAAAAAATTAAATTTTTGCTACTAGAATAAAATATAGCCATATAACAGGTTTACAACATTATTCAATTACTATAACAGTTGATGATTTTAGTAATTATTAGTAATATTTATAATTGTATTAATGTTTTATAGTTGTACCTATAAGAAAAATTTATTGTTATAGTTACTTTATTAACTGTATTATCTATTTATTAAATTTATATTTTAAAACGTGAACTCATGGGCCCTTATATATGAAAATGTTCAATAGGGTATATAGTATATTATCTTTTTGAAGATTAAAATAAAAAAATTAACTTACTGTGAGGCCTATTTCTAAAAACACCATGTAAGAACGGTCTATTCATTCATACGTTATAGACATCAACGCATTTCATACAACTAAACTCCGTACGACTACGATAATGTCACATATTACCGTAGGTTAAAAAAATGGTAATGAAAACTTTCCGAAAACGTCTGATGATGAAATCCAGTGAAGTTCTAAACAAGGTTAAGTGACAAGAACTGAGGACTGTGGTACCGGAAAAACGAAGAGACCACAGTCTATTTTAATGTATATACTAAAATACTAAATCACTCAATCACAAGCGAATAACTACGCTGTTTTCCGGTGATCTGTAGACTTATGAAAACGGCCGTATTCCCCATGTCTGTCACACCGACTTTTGATCAAACCGTTTTCCCGTCACCATTCACGAGTGTGTCTATACAAAGCGTTCTCTGCAATGTAACTGCATTCCAATGAAACTAGTTTTGCGCGTTTTATATGTGATTGCAAGTCACAAGCCATCATTACCTCCGGTTTAGTACGAAACGCTTGTTCTATTTTCCTAGGATGAGCGTTGTACAATTTCTAAGGATATGCGTCGGACGGCCCGTTAAGAGGCATATCAGTATATCGCTACATCAACATCAGTCAAGTAAAGTATATTGATCACAGATTTAACAATTAACGACAAACAGTTTCAGTGCTTGAACTAGAAAAAATATATATATACAAAAGTGTAAGTCACCCACTCATCCTGCGTCTTATCACTCTTCGATTTCATCATATTATATATCTCAACGACCGTTATGGTGTTGTTTAGCGACTAATCATTTTATTATTAGTTAAAATGTGTGTAGTTACTGTGTATAAGTCTCAAAGTCTATAAAATCCAAGTAAGGGTCTTGGTAAAATGTTATGAAGGTTACATTGTGCGACTTTCGATAAATTTGAAATACAAACATAATGTAATTCCGATATTTCACCATTTCACCAATCTACTCAACAATTTTTAATATCCAGTTTGTATAGGTAGGTACAATATATTTTTGTATTTGGTAACCGTTTATCCATTTTAATTTATTTATAACATAATTATATTTATAGAAATTAATTGTATAGATATTATGTAAATTTATCACAGTGGTCACTATTTAGGTTAATTTTAAACAAAAAATTCCGTTGTTTTTGTTGCATAAATTTATTGAAAATATACTAATGTACTGACTCACGTGTTATAACGGTATTCTCTAACGTGCAGTTTTTCATACAAAATTTTCTTTTCTTGTACCTAATTATTTCCTTTCACGGTATTTTGAATTTCAAAAGTAAAGAATTTATTTATTATTTATTTATGTCCACCACTGATAATTTTAATGAAGTATTGTTATTTTATAACTTAATAGCTACAGTACACATAACATTAATTTATGGTTTTGTGACATATTTATTAGCTTTATATTTTTCTATTTCTAAACAATTACCTTTTTTCATTCATGACAGACCAGTTTAGATAAAATGTGTTATTGATATTTACAATACATATCAAATTCCATTCAATTTCCTTACCATAAACATAATAATATATAAGATTATACTTTTATATATTCATATACAGTTATATTGTGTTACTGCTATCAGTGTATCACGTTTTTCATAAAAAAAGTTGTTTTCAAGTAGGTTCCTATATGAGTTTTAATTCCTAATATAATATTATGTTATTATATTTATTTATTATAAAACGCATCTATAAAGATAAAGATATGAGTTTTAAATGTTTCCAAGTGTCACTGTTATTGGCAATGTATCAATGATTTGTTGTACAATAATTGTATACAAAATATTATATTATTATATTATATTATACATAATTATTGTGTAATTAATTACGAAAAATATTAATTTATCACGATACCTATGTAATATTTAAAGACTCGAATAAGTGATACAATATAAATGCTAAAATGCAACACAACTTAAAAGTTGTAATACAGTTTCTATAAAAATCAAAAGTAAATAGATATTTTTATCTCACTAGATAATGCTAGCAACTACCTATAGGCTTAACAGTATTTCAGTTTTTCGAAATAGTGTGTATATAATATTTTTGTGAAATGTAATAATTTTGCGTATACCTGTGTACGTATATGTACTGAATAAAAATCAGGTAAAATTGAGTTCATGTAAACTCCGAAAGTGAAGGAAATCAAGTAGTAGTATAAAATTAATACGATATATTATTAAAAAAATTACAATATAATATCATATCGTTCACATTAAATATTTAAATCAAAGTAAAAAAATCATAATAAATAATCGTTATATCTAATAATCCAAAAATATATAGTTAGGTATGTCATATTTGTAAACTAAAATGAAGTGATATAATTTGAAAATATTCCAAGTCTTGTATTACTCTATTACCTAGTGTACCTATTTATAGCATCCTATAACACTGTCATTTTTTATTATTTTTTTTTTGATTTCGAATTTCGAAACTGGTGGAGTTTACATATACCCATTACCGGTAAGAAAATAAAACTAGCGGAGTTTACATTAGACCTTTTAATACCTTTTTATCTTGACCGATATTCTGGCGGAGTTAACAATCACCCATTAAAATAATATTATAAGTTTTCGAATATTACAATAAAATACTAATAATACTATAAATTATAATAATACGTTGTATACTCGAATAGTCGTACTATGTGCATATCGCATATAGGTACCTTAAAACCGTTTCCGCGATATTCTTGTTGTCGTGCCTCGAGCGCAACTATTATTATAATATTTATGATATTGACCGAAATCGACGAGTAGTGTTTCGGTGACCTAACCCAACCCAACACGACTTGTTTCTTCGTTGGCAACGCGAAACGCGTTTCTATTTCGTTACAACACACACACACAGATTTATTTATAACACGTCTAATACACTACACCTATTCGAATTACGTATAAATACATGTATAATATATGTATAAATATACGGTACCTAAGCACGTCGTACAAGGGCGCTTTCGGATAGAGATTTATAATAATAAACTAGACTTAGATTATACTTATAATACGCGTTATATAATTAAATATTTGTTTATATTATTATTGTGCTAGAAAAAAACTTAAGATTTATACGAGTACCGTATTATTAGCGAGGAGAAATTAAATATAGGTACCCTGCTTCTCTCCTCTAGTCCGCGATCACGAAACTGGCGTACGGCGCGAGCTGGTTATTTCGGATGACAGGTAAATAGTTCCCCGAATAGAGCGAATAGACTAAACTCTTGTTTTTGTCTAGTAGGCAGGTATATATTATTATAATATATTATACGATTTTGAAAGTTGTTTGCGTATTATTTTTATTGATATCGGTGTAGAAATATCGTTGAGCTATTCACAGAATCACAGCTGTGCGTATAGCCTATAGGCTGTTATTGCGCTTAATGTATACGTCCAACGAAATGAGACGATCAGATAGACGTATAACATTATGAGAACGCTTCAAGGACGCGTATATCAGCAATATTGTATAGTATAATACTCCTAGCAATCATTTTTTTTTCCCGTGAAATCCGACCGGTCTCCGCCACACACTTAATAATAATAATATTTTACACGGGTCCGATATATTAAAACCGGTGCGTTTAGAACGAACAGATATAATATTATGTTTGTGGCCCGGGGGCCACACCGATATATTTAGCTAATCTGTGCGTGGATTTAACCACCATTTACGACGAATGAATATCTTAACGGATTCTTTATTGACCCGGTAAACAGTGTGATGTGTTTTCGGTGGCAGTGAACTAAGACAACACTGCCATTATTGTCGTATTGCCGAAATGCGATTGCTCGGCGTACAACGTTTACGGCTGTCCGGGAGTTCGATGTACAAGATACAAGGTACGGTTAGGTTAGGCTAACGAGTTGATTACTTGACGTTATAATACGGTTTTTGGAAAATTGTACTTACACCACCGAGCTGATTATGTTACGGATTACGCGTCGTTCGAATGTCTTTTGCAAAAAAGTGGCAAACTATAATATTAAAGACAAGACGAGTATTTAAATCTATACGACTATACATCCATATTATGTATTTTGAATTAATCCGTGATTAATACATACACGAGTACACGACTGACCTAAAATAATAATTTTAAAAATATGTTAGGTTCTTTATCTATTAGCTATTAGGTATTCGTTTAAATAAAATAACTTTGTCAAAATTTTATCTACAAACATCTATAATAGAAGAAAATTAGATATTTTAAATTTTTTTTGTTTATAATAAGAGATATGTGTAATAAAGAACCTCATATTGAATTGTCAAGCCTTAGTTACCTATTAAATTTTTAATTTAAAAATAATTTTACTTTTATTCTTAATTTTTCCAATCTATTTTAAAATATGAACTTTAAATACTTATAAAAAAAATACATTATGTGAGTTCTTGACTTCTTGTATAAAATTTAATGTTTTTGAACAAGCCTCAATATTTTTATCAACACTAAAAAAGATTAAAATAATTATTTATATCGTGAATACTTTTATAAAACTGAAGTTAAATTTGTCGCAACAGAAAGGGTATTGTTGCGTATTATGTAGGCAGTAAAAGAGTTATTCTTTAAAAGTTACTTCATTTTTGGTCAAAAAATTCTGTAATATCATTATCGACCACCGTCCGTTGATTTAGTTTTTAAAAAACTGGTTGATTTTGTCCAATCCATATCCATTATATATAATAGAGTAATGGACATTAAAGGGAAAGTTTTCGTAGGTTAGGTATCGTGTAGGGAAAGATTACAACTAGTATTATAGCTTTCGATTTTAAGTCGTTCAAGACAAATTGAAAGTCTAAAAGAATAAATCAAGAAAATAAAAAAATAACGAAAATTGAACATGAATATTAGGAACTTAAATTAATTTAAATTAATATATTTTATAGATTACGATTGCACATACAAGACTGAACGTTTTGGAGTGGACTACATTTATTTTATAACCACGATCAAATACATATTTAACGGATTGCGAATTAAAACAGTTATTTATAGTTATTAAATAGGTTATAGGTATATACTATATAGTTTTTAAGAAAAATGAAAATCATCAAATTATTTCATAGTTATTAAATGTTTGGCGTACACCAAAGAATTTTGAGAATGATAAAAGAATAAAAATAACACCATTCTTGGAAAGTAGTTGCAGGTAGGTACCACAAACATTGAAGTTGAATAACTTTTAAGATAGCTTCCTACAAAATTGGAACTAATGCAGTTTAATGCCCCTTCGAAAATTTGATTTTTTTTTATCGAAACTATAAAAAATAATTAAGAATAATTACAGAATAAAAAAATCGTTATTTTTTTGTAGGACTAGTCATTTTGTGGGTAAAGATAAGAATTATTGAGTAGTGATGCCCACGTTGTAACTCGCTTGCTGCGCCGCGCTTGAATAAAAAAATCGAAAATATCCTTCGACTTGTTGTGTAAAACCACCTTGGATAGGCCTAAGCTCGGAGATAAAAAAAAAATATGCAATAATTACAAAAAACGATCAACTTCTTATGGCTATAAATTAAGGGCGTCCGATAAAGTAGAAATATACTATAATAATTTTTCGTTTTTTTTTTTTTTTATTTGTAAAACAAGTTTGAAAAACTTACCAATTTTTTCATGCTGCGAAATCATTGTATCAAACAATCCTTCGAAGTGAAATGATGCCTAATTTACAGCAGTATGTTAGAGTAACAAACTAACATAAGTATAGTATAGTGTCAAACTCGAGGTTCTCCGCTTGGTATTTTAAAGCAATGTTCCGTGCATTCGTATATAAACATAAAACCGTAAACTTAAGATAAATATAACTTCAAAAGTAAGTCTGAGCACTCCGAGTGATAAATTCTGATTGCATTGCCGTTCTTAACTCGTTGAGTTACATAAGTTTAGATAAAAAATAAATCAAATTTGCGAGAGCACACTAAACTGTATCCATACTAAAAAATGTTATATTTTTATAAAACGAGCATAAAATATTACACATTATTATGTATAGGTATTATTTTGGTACTTATTGGTTATAAATACAGTCTGTGATAATATTAAATTAGCTTATATATTATCCAGTTTTAAATTGATGTCATATGTTTAATATTTTTATTTCTAGAATGTGATTACACTGGTCCGAAGGTACTTACTGTTGGTACCACGAATTAAAATATACTTTATTTTAGTTCGTGGCTGGCACTACTGGAAGAAACAAATTATGTGCAGAATTCATTTTGTTTTATAACAACCTGACCTTAAATAATATTTTTTTGTATGTATTTTAATTTTGACATTTTGACATTGGTCAGTTATTGAGTCAGTGAAAGAAGTGTGTTGCGTGTACAAGTCCGATTGGGAATTTGGTATTATGCTCAATTGCTCTGTACAATAATAAAATATAAATTATGCGGACTAATGAAAAAAGAAAGAAGAATGGCGCCGAAACTGTATGAGAAAAAAAATTTAACAGGTAATGCAAAATTTATGTGGTGACATCCGCGGCGTATTATGTTTTCTAACAATATTAATATGTACGATGTACCTATTGGATATAGTTGGAGTATTTAATCATTTTGATAGTTAAATCTATACATTTTTCGACGAATATTTATTATTGGCTATAATAATAGCGTGTGCATTTATGATAGATACTGAGTGTTTCAAAATAACATAACTGAATATTTGAATCTTTCAGAAAAATATTTTATTTTTAACTGGACTTCCGTTATAGAATATTGAAAATAGTTGTGGATAAATTGAATTTAGATTGTTTTGTTCGGTGTTTGTTAAATAACCACAGTGACTATTTAAATTTATTCTTTGTTAGTTTATTCTGTTTGTTCTGTTAAACATTTGTTTAACCTTGGTTCTGTTTATTTGATAATTTAGCTACATATTTTTGATAAATTATAGGTTTTGTATATTTGTATACCTAATACCTAACGGGCTACGATTAATCTAAGTACAATATTTATATATAGTTCAATTATATCCATTTAATAATTGATGAGTTGTTTGTACGAACACTGCAGATAGGTTATTGTATTTATTTTTAATATGCATAGATACTGATTATTTTTTATAACATTTTATAACAAATTTTATTATTAGTTTATTACACATTGCAAACATTATTATTGCTAATATGAACTTTATCATTGTAATTTCATTGATTTAAAATATAGACACTTTAAGAAAAAATTTTGAATGATTATTAAATAATATAATTATATTTCTTATAAAGCTAATATTTGACATTTTAGTATTAAGTTATTCGGAAAGTTGATCAGTAATTCATACTGCTTGAGCCATAAATATTCTAAAGAGAGAGAGAGAGAGAGAGAGAGAGAGAGTATAATATAATATATACTGTATTACTGTATAGTGTATAATGTATATATAAATATATATATTATATACTCAAATTTAAGTTAGAAAACATGCTCTAAAAACTTAAAAACATGAAAAAACAAACACTTTTGAAATTCTATAAATGCAAACATACAAAATAAGTTTTTAAATAAAATAAAAAATATTAGCTTATAATAATAATAATAATAATAACAAAATGTTTGATAAAACTTTGTCAAGATTAGGTTTGTTTTTGTAACAACATATTTTCAACAATTTTCAAGATTCCTTCACGCTTTGTGTTTAAACTTTAATTTGAAAACTGATGTATTAAACTGAGTTGTAACTTGTAAAGTATAAAAAGAAGGATTGCTCAAAACAGTTTTTTTCGATGTATTGTGATCATTACTTTTGAAATTAAAAATGATGAGTACTTACATATAAATATGTATATAATAGTATATAATAATGATTGGAAAATTGATTCAATCATAATTGTTCTTGTTGAAGGCTATACAGAATAGCATCAAATTATTAATACATCGTCGTATAATATTGCTGTAGCTGTGATTGCAAGATTGTAATAAAAACGTAGACGTATAGGCACGTAAATGACGTATGTATAATATTAAATTCGTGTGTGTAAGTGTATTAAAAGTATGAAATACGTTTGGCTATTCGACATCAAATGACGGCATCAGGACGTATTATTATAATTTATATAAGTGCAGTGCCTGGCATGAGGTGTTTGAGTTTTGTCGAAAACATTTTTGCACAGCAACATCGCGATATTTTGGCATTCATATTACTACTATACATTCATAGAAATAAATAGCTAAGCCTCCTAACCTGACTAACTATTGAATAGCTCACCCACTCCCAAAATAATAATTATAAATTATAATAATAATAACTGAAGATTTTATACCACATTGGAATGTATAAATACATTTTCATCTTTATACATTAAAATTGGTGGTCAAATAATCGATCGATTTTCAATGATGATAATGACATTATTTGCTAGCAAGCATTAAACTATGGCATATCTAAAAATAAACTTAATTATTAAATACCTACCTTTTATAAATGTTATACATTTTTTAAGATAAGACTAATTATATTTATATTACAATTATAATAAGAACGGGTAACAAAAAAATGACCAGTGATCACGTCGCTATTATTAAAAGCTATTAATATACATTTTTTAAATCTGAGAGACAAATACAATTAATACGATTATTACTTATTATATTATTACGATTCTCACGAGATCAACAACTAATAATAAATTAACTATTTTTTTTTTTTTAAAGTCCTATGCGAATGAAAATTGATATAACATAATATGTATGCGATGTTTGGATATTTATAATTTTTCGTATATAATCGTATAATACTCGAACTTATCGAGGAGAACATTTTTCGTGTTTGCGTTTATGTAATTGTACCATAAAAGTCGGCCTCAAAAGATCCGAGCTTCAGATCCCCCTCCCAAACGTCAAAGATTATAATATTATTCGTGTCGCCTACATTTATTACCCACACAGTGCGGGTACCTATAATTGATTCTCATACGGTTTATACGCGATCCGCGTGTGTGTCGTGAAAACGCGATGTCGGTTTTCGTCGACGGGAAAAACAACAAAAGGAAGTTTGGAAATAAAAAACCGCCTCGCGTACACGCATATCTCATACCCGGTGTATAAACAATCAAAAAAAAAAAAAAAAAATACCGACGGCGCAGGAAAACGACGACGTCGTCGTCGACAGCAGCAGCTTCCGTCGCTCACCTGCGTACCACGGACGACGACGGCGGCGGCGGCGGCGGTAATGCGCGAACCTCGCGCGGCGAATGCGAGAGCGCGTCGGCAGCTTGTGGGCGGGTGGACTCGACGGTGTGGGACTGGCCGGCGGACACTCCGGCACGGCCGCCCCCCGTTTCGGTTCGCGCGCGCATAACGCCTGGGCGAGCCGTCCCGCGACGGAACGATAATGCGCGTGCGTGCGACAGCGCACGACGTCATATAGCGACCGGTATAGTGGCCGCCGCCGCCACCACCCGTCCACCGTCTGTTTCTCCGTCTCGCTACATACGTGTCCGCGTATCGCCGCGCCACGAGCGCTTTTCCGCTCGCCGACCGTCTCGCTCGCACACCACTACCGCCACCGCCGCCCGTTTTACGCGCACACTCACACGAGTCTGCTCATACTACTACTACTACTACTACTACTACTTCTTACTGCTCACCACTACTACAACTACTACTACTACTAATACTACTGCTCCTGCTGCTGTCGCCGCCGCCGCCGCCGCTTACTACTACTACGACGACTCATTTCCGCGCGCGCGTTTCGTGATAACGCGACGACGACGACGACCGCCGCCGCCGCCGCCGCTGCCGCCGACGGCTATGCACTCAGTACGCGTTTGATATCCGTCCACGGTGCAACTGCAGCCGTTCCGTGTTCTCTACACGTGACCACGCGTTGCCGGCTCGGCCGTGCGCACAACAATATTGTACACTGTACTTAATAATAATATTAATATTTAACATAATAATAATAATAACCACTACAACATATGCGAACCGTCATACGTCGGCCCTGTGCCTTGTCGCTTGGAATTTTTTTTTAAGAAAAAAAAAATCACGCGGCAGTGATATATAATATTATTATTATCATTTTATTATTATTAGCGTTGTTTGTTATTTATTTTGTTTGATTTTTAAAATTTTTATCCGATCTCGATTTTCCTGACGGGAAATCCCGAAACGGCTACACGCTGCAGCCGTTGTCGCCACCGACGTCGCCTACTCCGCCTTCGCCATTTCAGCGTAGTAATTCACACGCAAAGGTAAAAAAAAAAAAAAAATTAAAAATCGGTTGAAATTTGATAAACTTTTCAAGCATGTTCATTGCCAATATTAATATGTTTATTATATCAATAATAAAATTCTAATAATATTTCATGATTTAGATAAGCATTAAGCACTTAAATATCAACTTGAGAGAAATAGAGAAATTACGTTTCGTTTAGGCAAAATAAGTCTTCCTATTTATTTATTATTAACATTAACAATATTTTTATTTATAAATCCGCATTATTTTTTTGAGTGTAAACTTTTTCTTCGTATTTTTTAGTTATTTGGTACCTATAATAAAATAATCCTATTTTTATTTTGTTTGTTAACAATAATATTACCAATAGTTTACTGTTTTATTGAGGTGATAAATATATTAGAACCTAATTAGTAATTTAGTAGACAAAAGTATTGTTGGTAAAAATTTGTCAAATAAAAAAATTATTTGTGTCATAGATAATAATTAATATGGAATTTTTTTTTAAAATTATTCTCACAATGGTGAAACAGGTGTTTTTGCCCATAAAATTGAATTATGGACAAACACAAAAATAAAATTTAAATACGTAATTAGAATATTATTTAAATATTAAGTCACAATATTATTAGTTTATATTATATACTATAAATATATAATGGTCAACGTTATATATCCAAATCTGTTTTTGAAGGAACACTGCTTAAAATCATTTTTATCAATAATATAATATAATATATAATGAATTTATACAATATAATTATTTTTGCTATTAATTAACATAAAAAACTGGTAATCACATAATTTAAAACTACATAACAAAATAGAAGATTACAACCATTTTATTGAATTAATCATAAAGCCATAACATAATATAAATAATTATTCATTTTGTTTCAATAAGATAAAAAATTTCAAAACACCTAGGTATAGGTCATGGACAAGTTATCATCCACGATAATATTTGATACTTAATTTAATTTTAAATCTATTTATTTTCTAAAACTACACATAACACGGCTAGGTATAATTTTTCGTTTCAATTAATTTACTACTAGTTTTAACTAATATATTATTGACTTACATACTTTTTTCACTTGGATTGAGCCGTATTGAGGTTTATAGTTTTTTTTTTTATTCATATAAAACAGGATTTTTATAATGAAAAGAAATATACCTACATAATAAGTATTTACATTTTCAATAATTGAAATATTTTAACATTGGTTATTTTAAATAAAAAATATAGACTAAATCTTTCTTCTGAATTCTACTTCATTATTAATAATAATTAATAGTTATATATACCAAACAATTCGTCTTAGTACTATAATTCGACATACAGATACCTTCTTTATTTAACGTACTAATTTGTAACAACCATAATAATACAATTATCCGTGTGGGTATAAATTAAATGGATATTTTAATTTTAATTTTAATGTTAAATTGAATAAACCTAATAAACCAGTTTTTAATCGTAAAACATATTAACCTATTACAATATTTAAAATGTATTAATTAGGAATACAATATAAACATTATCGTGTATACAGCCTTATGAATATAATTAAACAATTTTAAATGTATAAAGCTTTATGAAATATCTTTTAAGGTTAACAATTGCAAATTTAAGTTTTTGATTAGTAGGTCCACTTGGTTTAAGTTCTTAACCTAACCTTGATTAAGCCGAGAATACAGCTTGAAGCCCTCCGTGTAAAAGTAGCTATTAATTATTATAGATATATTCTACCTACCTATATATTTATGGTTCGTTAAGAGAATCGGATAATATTCAAATGATCAGATGCATAAATGGAAAAGTCTAATTGACCATTTAGGTAACGAATTATTTAGAAAATCTCGATTAGCATTATATACAATAAGGTACCTATATAAGGAAATGCATAGATTAAAGTTTAAGTTAAGCTTATGACATTGATAGATATAGAATTATCAAACTACATTACGTAATGTACAATAGGTACTTACATTGGAACAGTCAAGATAGTGGATTTAAAATCAGAAAGTAAATAAAAGTAGAATTACCTATTAATTAGTCAAATATTTTATATTTTCTTTTATTGGCTGTTGTGTTTGATTCACAACTCTTGATAACTCACAGTTTGCAACAAACAAAATGTCGTGTTCAGATTCTGGCCTAGAAATAATGACCCTAAAACATTTGTTCACCTTGAAAAACATCACTTTCGTTTTTGGAATTAAAGCACTGAAAAAATACACATAATGTATTTATGAGTTACATATGACAATTTCAACTACCACACATCTATGTAGTGTTGGTGTTGATATGCTTATGGAATACTGTATTTTGTATTTTCTTCCATACTTCTATTATAATATTGTGCAATTTGAACACTTTACCATGCAAGGGACTAATAAGGCAAATTGCTGTTTATTACGATATAATATTTAACGAGTTACAACACTATTCTCTTTATACTAACTTATTTAAACAATATTCTTTTGTAATTTTTCAATATCTTAGATATTTCTATTTTAAAAATGACGATTTTCGTTTTAAAATTTTTAAACATACATTATTACTGAAATTGTCACGAGGTTATAATAATTTATATAAATTATAAACTTTTTAATACTAAACGAATATTATAATATTATTTTCAGATGGAGCATTCACCATATTCGCAAAGTCCGAGTCCATCATCGTCATTGGTAAACTTTCCAACACCTACAAACTTACCAGATATCAGATTACACAGACCATTTAGTCAGGTAAATATTATATAATGTACACTATAAACTAATTAATGACAACAGAAGTTCTCGAGTAATAATTTTTAATTTGTATAATATAATTAAATTACAACACTACATAAGTGTACATATAATATAGCTTATCTTTACTTTGAAGCTTAATAAATGGGAATGTTACCACTCTAAAAGAAGTACTTAAGAACTTCTTGAGTTCTAAATCGATTTAAAAATTATGTAATGCATTGATAACTAGTTAGATGTCAAATATAAGTATAATAAAACATATTAATAAGAAAAAAAAGAAGTACCTATTTTATTTAATGTCAATAATGACATTATAATAATCATATAATAATGACACAGAAATAAACATTTAAAATTTAAAAAAAAAATGAACTAGATAAAAGTATGCGATTATAATTTTAGTTATGCAAATTTAAAATAGCGTAGTTATTTATATGTTTTATGACAGCTAAAATTAACTTATTTTAATATTTTAATACTTAACGTTTCACGATGATAATTTATGATTTTACAATTACACATTCGAAATATGGTTATATTTAGATAAGCGTGTTTAGCAATCGATATAACTTATAAATAGGTATTAAGAACTATTTTTAGGTATAATTAAGAAGTTATAAAGTGTATTATTAACATATTATGATAAGCTAATGTATATTTTTACCTTTTTATATATAGTTAACACATCAAAACGAATTACTCATTATTCCGTATGGTACAATATTAATTATTGTTGACAGTTTATAATATTTGTTAGATTAATCGAAATCCTAATATATTATTACATTTGTAATAACGCAAAAATAAAGTAACTAAAAATAAGCTTAGTAGTTAAGGTAAAAATATTAATACGTGATTAATATTTTTATTTTTAAAAGTAATGTTTTGATTTAAGCTAAGTAGTTTAAATAAATTGTATCGGCAACCACAAGGGACACAAGCCTTGAATGATTGCCTCAAATATATTTGTAAGTTATTAGAAGTCTATTGATTATTTTAGCCTATATTTTATCACTCTAAATTTGTGGAATTACCTTCCTCCTGATGGTCGGAGGGTTCTCGAGGTCGAGCTTCGAGAACGATCAAGTAAACTCTACAATACTATTATTATTTAAATGTGGGCGCGCATGCACCTTACCTTGTCCGCAGCTGTCTCTGGTTGCAGTCGACGTGACAAGGATGGAGTTTATTAATTTTTTTATCACTCAAGAAAGAAATAATTAAACACTTTGACAAATTTCGTTATATGAAAAAGAAACAGCAAAGTTGTCGCAGGCAATGTCCTTTGAGTGGTTGCGAGTAATTCAGCTGTGCTCCTGCACTTGTCTGTCTGGGTGGTGCTCATGCACTCATATGTTTTGTATGTGCTCATGCACTTCTCGCTATGGAGGGTGCTCATGCACTGATGAGAGGAGACGATTTAGGCCAGGTCCGCCAGAGTCATCGGCGGCCCGATCAAAGGTGTCGGTGTCCCCAAAGAAAATTGTCTTTTTCCCTGGTGAAAGCGACCCTGACCGGACCATCCCCCGTCTCCGGCGGCACATGAAAGAAGTTGCATGTGTTGCGCTGTACCGTTATAATCCCGTACAGTGTCCTGTACGGACTAGATAATAGGAATCGTTCCAATCACCAGTGACTTGATTTATTGGGGTTATTTTAGATTTTATTACATGCGTGCGACAACTCGACCGTTATATATTTTATTAATGAAAATAACGACTTTACAAAAATCATGATATGTAGAATCGAGCATATCATTACATCCACCCTACGCTTTTTTGTGTTGTGCCCTCACAACACCACTCGTGGTAGAGTGTCAGCGTGATACAATAATTGAGTTTTTAGAGAAAGAGAAAAAATTAAAATTCAAAAGTTAAAAGTTTAAAAGTTGGAATATAAAGCAAACGGGTCATGTTTTTGTTTTGTTTTATACAAAATTAAAGGGTTAATGATGATATGATTAGAGCTTGTACATGTAATATCGGAATAGTGTGAGTGCAATTGTTAGGCTTGAGTTTTCTTCCACTCCTATTCCAATATTGCTCTAATTGTGTTTATTTTAAAGAAGAAAAAAAAATTTTTTATTTCTGAATTTGAATTTCCTAACTGGTGGATTATAATGATTGCTTTACAATTTTATTGTAGTTTGACATGATATTAAAAATTGTACATTATCTTGTTATTGCTTAATTTCTAATTTTGTATTCTAACTTATTAACTAGAGCTTATGTCTAATGATGGAAAATGGCCCTATATATATTTTTTATCTATATTCTATCTACGTTTATTTTTTATATGATAATCTTGATTGTGTCTTAATAATAATTTGTCTAATTTGAATTTTTGTATTTTATTATAGTTTCTTTGTTGTTTATTTATTTTTATTTCTGTTTTAGTATTATTTATATCTGTCTTAGGAATGGTCTTTCTATACTTATATTAACTTAACTAAGGTTAGTTTATAACTTATATTAGGTTGTTTGTTCTTTACATTTTTTTTTTTATTAATTGCAATGACAATTGTGGTTTAACTTATACTATTGGTTAGTTAGAGTTTATGTTGTTTTACATTTTTTTTTTTTTGATTTGAGTATAAACAAATGTGGTTTAACTTAAACTACTGATTAGTTGGGGTTAAAAATTTTTTACAATTTATTTTTTGATTTGGGTATAAATAGCTGTGACTTAACTTATACTACTGGTTAGTTAGGGTTAAAAGAATTTTTACATTTTTTTTTTTTTTTTTTTAAACAATTATTAATTGTTAAAAATAAAACAATTAATTAAACAACAATCAACTTAATTTTTTTACTAACTTAGATTAGGTTATTTTTTTTTTTTTTATTTTTTTTTTTATTTTTTTTATATATATTGCAATAACACTCATGGTTTACCTTATACTTATAAATAGTTAATGATATATTTTTACACATTTTTTTTTTTTTTTTGATGTTTGTACAAACAATTATGACTTAATGTTTTAACTTAACTTAAGTTATTTTTTACAATTTTTTGTATTGATGTACAAACAATTGTGACTTACTAATTTTAATTTTACTTATACTAGTTTTGAACTATGCTATTATGTTTTTTTGTGAATATTTATTATATAATTATAATAACTTAAACTAATTTAATTAATGGAATCTGGTGATTTTTGTATATAATAATGTATTAGCGGATTCTGTCAATTTTTTTGTTATTATTATTTTTTTATATATATGGTTTTGGTTTGATATTATTTATATAATATTATCATTGTTTTTCGTATCTTTGGTATTTAAGTTATTTGTTAGACAGTTTCCATCACTGAGAAAAAATTTTTTTGTTTTATGCATAGAAAATATGTTATAGACTTTATTTTTAGGCTGCATGTCGTTTGTTTTTATTTTATTTTTATTATTACTATTTTTAAAAAAAGTATGAATATTATTAATTATTTCAGTGTGTTCTTTTGATTTCCAATTTTGTGTTATATTTTCTTCATCTTTGTGATATATATATATTTCAATGTTAGTATTTTCAAATTCTGAATATATTAATTGTTTTATTATAGACCAGCTAAATTCGTGTGGTCCTGAAATTAGGGTGGGTATTGCTATTTTTAAAATATTTAGTCTTATAGCTTCAAGTTTTAGGTTATGAACTGAAGTTTTTAGATCTTCATATTTAGGCTTGTGATAATATAGTTTTTTTGTTATTAAATGAAATATAGTTTTATTATTATTGTTTATGGGTATGGTGTTTCCTACATTTAATTCTTGTAATGCAAGTTGTGGACTAGTATCGCCATATACTTTGCATATTAAATTTGTTATTCCCTTATTCATTTTAAGGTCTGCAGATATACAGTGAGCTATCGCAAAGTTATCTGGGCAGTTAAATATACTACCTTTTAATTCTTTGATATTATTGGTATTATTTGTGCAATATAATGTATTAGTGTCATTAATTTTCAATTGAGTATTTATATTATTATTTAAGATAATATTATTGTTTTTGAAATCAATTAAAGCATTGTTTTTGATCAAGAAATCATTTCCAAGTATAATTAAACTGGATAAATTTTTTACTACATGGATATCTACATCGAAGTTTTTATTGTTAATATTGATTTTTATTTTGGTTATACCGATCGCACTTATTGGTTTATTATCCGCTCCTAATAGCTGCATTGCACTAGGCATTATTGTATATTCGTTTGTTAGTAATTCTTGTCTAATACAGCATATGTTTGCTCCCGTGTCAATTGTTATTGGTGTTAATTTATCATTAAATATGGCATTTATGTGCAATGTATTTGATATACTATCTATTTTATTTGCTTTTTGAATTATGTCTCCTGCCGTAAAGTTTTTAATACTAACAACTGGATTTAACTGATCTTTTACTTTTTTTGTTTTATTTACGTATAAACTACAATTATTAGCCAAATGTCCGAATTTATTACAAATTTGGCATACAAGGCGTGGTTTATCTTTGAAATAACATTTATCTTCAGAATGATTGTTTTTTAAGCAAATTGAACATTGCCTTTTTTGGGTTATAAAGTTACTGTAATTATAAGGTTGGTAATGAAATCGAGTTTTAGTGTTAGGAGCATTGGGTATAAAGTTGATTTTATTTATTATTTGTTTTTGAGACGTTGTAATTAACGAGGAATAATTATCAGTTGTATTTAATTCTGCATTTGGTGTTTTATACTCATTATTAGTTGAGCGACAATTTATTGCAGAATGTCCAAATTTGTTGCATAATTGACATGTTATATGTGCTGAATTATTATTTTTATAGTTAATGTTATAATCATTGTTGGTATCGTTATCATTATTATATCTAAGGGTTGAATCATTTTTTGTGAATTCATGTATATTATTAAAAAAAATTTCTTGTTGTTTGTTATTGTTTATCTGATATGAGATTAATTGCTCTACAGTTGTTTTTAAATTTTCGATTTCGTCACGTAATTTGTTGATTTCATTATCTTTTATTATGTCAATTGTATTTATTTTTTGTGTTTTATTTTGTATTATTTCTGATTCAATTTCAAATGGGCTTTTATTTATACTTCCTATGGTCATGAATTCTATGAGTTCATATTTACGAATATTTCTTTTTAATTCATCTAGTGTTTTATTTTCTAATATTCCTATACATCTTAATATATCGGGCTTTAAACCTTTAAAAATATTTCTTACTATTTCTCCCTGTGACATATGTTTGTCGATTCGCCTACACAATGATTCTACTTCATTAATGTAAGAGATGATTTGTTCATCAGGAAGTTGTTTACGTTTTTCGAGTATTAATCTAAGCATATCAATTTGGAAAATAGGTTCAAATTCTAATCTAAACTTTTTTTCAAAATCAGACCATTGAATATTTTCAAAAGTATCCAAAATATTGTCATAGAATGTGAGAGCAGTGCCTTCTAAAAATATAGAAATATATTGAATTTTTCGTTTTCCGACCAATCGTTAATTATTGCTGCTCTTTTATAATTTTTTAAGAAAGAATCAATGCTTTCAGATATATTGCCTGAAAATTTTCCAGGTTTAAAGAAAGGTTTTCTATTGTCACCCATTTCTAATTTTATATTTGATTTATATTTTTATGTTGTTAATTATTGTGTTAGTATAATGTTTTTATAAAGCATTTAAGATTGTATAGTTTATTTATTATACAATAAGCATAAATAACTTATTGTGTAAATATATATATATATAATATATTATTCATAAGTATTAAAAGCAAACAGAATAGTTAAATTAAAATGTTTTACATAAATACTAGAAATATTGTCTGTTAATCTTATAATAATTTATATAATGATCATTCAAATATATATTATAATTATAACTTGAGCTCATGCACACAATGTATATAAATATTTAAATATAGCTTTTTTTTTTTTTTGTATTAAATGCTTGTAAATCTCTAAGACTTACAAGTATATATATTATTATTTTTTTTTGTTATGATATTTACGGGTTAAAATAAAATGTTTTACTTAAATACTAGAAATATTGTCTGTTAATCTTATAATATATAATGATCATTCAAATATATATTATAATTATAACATGCGCTCATGCACACAAGTATATATAAATAATAAATATAGTTTTTTTTTTGTATTAAATGCTTGTAAATTATCTAAGACTTACAAGTATATATATTATTATTATTATTATTATTATTTTAATTTTTTTTTTTATGATATTATGATATTTACGGGTTAAAATAAAAAGAAGTAAGATTTTCTTAAAATTTAATTTGATTATATCCCGTTTTTAATTAGTTATATATTTATATATACTTTTCTTTTTTTTTTTTTTTTTGTTTTTATGTTAGTAATATGATATATAAGATAACTAAGTATTTTAGTAAAGTGTACTTGATCAATTCTCAGTTTATTTGAAAAAATGAACTGAACTTCTGTTGGGCGCCACTTTGTAATAACGCAAAAATAAAGTAACTAAAAATAAGCTTAGTAGTTAAGGTAAAAATATTAATACGTGATTAATATTTTTATTTTTAAAAGTAATGTTTTGATTTAAGCTAAGTAGTTTAAATAAATTGTATCGGCAACCACAAGGGACACAAGCCTTGAATGATTGCCTCAAATATATTTGTAAGTTATTAGAAGTCTATTGATTATTTTAGCCTATATTTTATCACTCTAAATTTGTGAAATTACCTTCCTCCTGATGGTCGGAGGGTTCTCGAGGTCGAGCTTCGAGAACGATCAAGTAAACTCTACAGTACTATTATTATTTAAATGTGGGTGCGCATGCACCTTACCTTGTCCGCAGCTGTCTCTGGTTGCAGTCGACGTGACAAGGATGGAGTTTATTAATTTTTTTATCACTCAAGAAAGAAATAATTAAACACTTTGACAAATTTCGTTATATGAAAAAGAAACAGCAAAGTTGTCGCAGGCAATGTCCTTTGAGTGGTTGCGAGTAATTCAGCTGTGCTCCTGCACTTGTCTGTCTGGGTGGTGCTCATGCACTCATATGTTTTGTATGTGCTCATGCACTTCTCGCTATGGAGGGTGCTCATGCACTGATGAGAGGAGACGATTTAGGCCAGGTCCGCCAGAGTCATCGGCGGCCCGATCAAAGGTGTCGGTGTCCCCAAAGAAAATTGTCTTTTTCCCTGGTGAAAGCGACCCTGACCGGACCATCCCCCGTCTCCGGCGGCACATGAAAGAAGTTGCATGTGTTGCGCTGTACCGTTATAATCCCGTACAGTGTCCTGTACGGGACTAGATAATAGGAATCGTTCCAATCACCAGTGACTTGATTTATTGGGGTTATTTTAGATTTTATTACATGCGTGCGACAACTCGACCGTTATATATTTTATTAAATGAAAATAACGACTTTACAAAAATCATGATATGTAGAATCGAGCATATCATTACACATTTAATAATTGAAAAATATTTCAAGTCATTGAGGTTATTTCAATATTGACTTAAAACATACTTTTAATCAAATCATTCATAATATTTAAACCAAATGAACTTACTTGAATACTAACTGGTTTAAAGCTTTTTTTTTATTCTTATAATATAATTTTCATAAAAAAGTTGTAGTTCTCTTAGGGCCGTTCTTACAATGTCCGGTTAAGTGTCGGTTAAGACTAACCGGTAGAATTCTATCGGTTAATACACGATAAATTCTTCCGGCTAGCGTTATCAGGCACTAACCGAACATTGCATGTAAGAACGGCCCTTAGTTAATTTTGTGTATGAATCACATATTTTTTTTATTTTTTTGAAAAAATACATGACCTAATGACCGAGTCAAAGTTTTTCGGAAAAAATTGGTTGGTATTTAATATTACTGTCAAGAACTTCTCAAGTAGGTACTAAAATACTAGATACCTACCTAAATGTTCAACTCGTCAAATCACAATAATTATTAGACCATTGATAAGATAAATTAATATAATGAAAAATTATTTATTTTATGCTGTTTAACTACTTAGTTTTTTATGAACATGTAAACGTTCTATTTGTTTTATTTTATATTCATTATACGGAAATATTATTAGTGTTTGATGAATAGAATGTATATAGGTACTTAATTTTACAAAATTACTATAATGCATATAAGTGGATATATATATAGAGTATACATTAAATATTATGAAACATTTTAGATTAGTGTTCTCGATAAAAAGTGTTTGAATAATGAATGGTGTAAAAATCAATAATTATATAATTAGATAACGATTAGTTAAAAATATAATAAAATACGTGTAAGTTAATATTATTCAACAAATGTTTATACCAAAAACAATAATAATTAATACTTAATAACGATACTATTTAGTATTTTATACAAATAAGTATAACAACATTGTTAAGCATATTATGAATTACGCTAAGTTGATAAATTAGTTTTAGGAGAAAATAATTTCCTTACTTAACAAATTATGACATAATATCTATAAAACTATTAGGCTTACTAAAACTCTGAGAAAACCCCCTTAGGTATTCAGTAAACTGCTGTACAAATCCACAAGGATTTATCCATTTACACAAGGCTATACAATCATGTACATGCATGTTTTATGTAAACATTTGTGTTATTTCCATACAAATAGTATTTGGTTTGGTATGTGGCCATTTGTTCTGGCATTTTTATCTTGTCGACAATCCGTAAATCTTTCTAAAACTCCGTTCACTTTCGCCGTTGTTATCACTGGCACAACATCTTCCTTCTCGTTATTCTGCACAATATTCGCGGTAATCAATCTTGTCCACTGCATATGACCCACCACCCTATTTTGCGTTCAAATAAAGCAACTACGAACGTTGATCGTTTCCTTTAAATAGGAAATACTGAAATACTGCAGTATTGAAATACTGTAGGTATCAACACAGTAGCGTATTTGTTCATTATTGACTCTATATAAATGTATTAGTTAAAAATTAGTACTTAGGTAAAATAGTATAGGCAGTTCTATACGTATTTAATGCCAAATAAATTATATTAAGAATTTACATAAATTATTGCTTGAAAATTATACTAATAAATTACTGTATGTTAGTTTGACGTCATGATAGTGTCATTAAGATAATTGCATTTTGTATTGCTTATAATAATAGTATTTTTATTTAAATTTACAATACACAATAATTGTTTTCGGTTTTGATTACAATATTTATGGACAAATTACGTTATAAACTAATAATGGAAATAATACTTTAACAATTTAATAAGGTTGAGTTAGTGTCTATAAATTGTGTAGGTAAAATTAAATTTTATCTTTATAATTTAACATCATTGTAATTTGTAGCTGATTAATAAAATGCTTGCATTAAACACAGCTTATTCGCATGTTACAGTAGATAATAATAGTTTTGTGGCTGATGATCAGGATAAAAAGAATCTAGTAATAAAATTGTTTTTGCAATGACAGAATTCCAATTTAAAATGTTCATAGTAATGAATCGATACTTCAACAAAAGTTATATTAAAAGTATTACAACGCATATTGGCATAAATTATATATTGATACTAAAAGTTAAATCAAATTTCAAACACGCGTGTGTAAATTAATGACAATAGTCAACGAACATGCTGATCTATATTATTTGATTACTTGGATATTTGACTTGTATATTATAAGTATATTAAACTAATTAGTAGGTACTGCTAAAATTAAAAGCTTAAAATGAATTTTACTATGAAGATAGAATATCTGAATATATATACCTAATATAACATGTAGATATCAATATAAAACGTAAATATATAAAAATCGGATTGTTTTAATATAATTATATATAACTATTTATGATTGATGTACAATTAATTAAAAACGAATACTCTTTTATTTTAGAATATAATATTTTTAGTACGAACATTTGGTTTTTTGTGTGAACATTTTGACTTTAATATAATTTAAGACACACAAAAACTGAATTTGTACACTTATCAAATGCTTTATATTGTACTAAATTTAATTTAACCGACTATTATATAGCATAATATTGTTTATTTGTTTTGTAATTAAATTAAGAGTGTGTTTCTTAGAAAACGATAATATGAAGCTTAATTTAAAATATAATTACAATTAAATACCATATATACTTATTATAGTAGCAAAATCACTTATGTTTGTCTTGAGTTAGATCGTAATTTAATGCATAAATGCATAACATAGTAAAATATTATTTATAGGTTTTATATTCTTGTATAATAATTTTTTTAATAACAATATTTAAAATAACAAAATATAGTGTTAGTTTAAAACTTGAATGCGAGTTGCATTAACTTTTATATATTGTTATAGTACACCGGTATAGATTAGAAAGTTTAAGATACTTGAATAACTTAATTGTAGCGTTAGGGTCCAGACTGATAATTACTTTGAGATTGTTAGAGAGGATTACGGCATTTAATTAATACATATATCACCGTGAGTTATTCAATATAGGTGTTACAGATAGTTGAATTTTTTCTTGACATAGTATTGTATGATGTGCGACTTTTAATATGATTTTGTTTGGAATATAGCTTGAATCATGTTTTTACTTATAGTCGAAATTATATTATATTTTAAACTTTATTAACACCCAGATAAGATAACTAAATATAGAGATAGCTATGGAGGAAGTATGGGTGAGTTTAGCAGATTGGTCAGTTTTATAATTTTCAGCGATATTGTTGTGCTTTGGAATCCACAAAAACGAGATACTTACTATTTTCAATTTTGGTTGATCTAAATAATAGTTTTTATTGATATTTTTTGTAATATCGATTGGATGGTGAATATTTTTAATTTATGTCAACTCACCTAGGCAATCGATTAGTATTATAACTTGATTGTTTTCTACTGATTTAATTGTATATTTGACTGCCTTAAGTATTGCTATAAGACGTATGTGGTATATAATGAACATTTATTTGATAATTTTAGTGTCTACGCTAACGATTTCTGTTCCAATCTTTTGGTCTATTATCGATGGGTCTGTAAAAATTTGAGATTGGGTTTACGGTAAAATATTGTTGAAATAATTAAAATAAAGTTTTGAATAATTAGATTTCTTAGGAAGTTAATTAAGTTCGAGATTTATTTCTGATCAAATAAACCAAAATGAGGAAATACTAATTTCTAACAATATTACGTGTTTAAGATTTTTCATTTAAATTTTTATAAATGCATGTATTTAGAAGATGCAGAAATTTATTGTAGAGTTTGTAGCAAATGATTTCCAGTTTTTTCTAAAAATAAAATTGTTTAATAATGATAATATAGCTGCCCAATGTCTATTTTTGATAAAGGTTGTGTAAGAATGAACTTACTATAGTGTGCTTGATTATATTGAGTTTGTAGATGCTTAAGAGCATGATTTAACCAGGTGGTTTTTGTGCCAAATACTATTCTTAGCATCATTGAGTATATTTTATTAAAATAAATATTGTGCAATTATTATATCAATGCTAGTATTTTGATAGTTTTGTTAAACATTCTACTTCAGACCGTGAAATCTAAATCAGATTGTTTCTTAAACACCAAAAGTAACGCGAGAGTGGTTTAATTGACAAGCGTAAAATATATGTAAATTAAGGGTAGTTACCTAATATTTTCGCTACTTAAAATAATATTATAATGTGCAAATGTCCATATATCACATGCATGGTACCAGCCCCGTCACGATTACGTGTATATCGTTGTTATGTGTGTCGACAGATGCACGACCTCAAGCACCTACACATTCCGTTCAATATGAGGTTCATGGAGAACTACCCGGCTCTACCCGCGCACCTGCTGCATCATCTGCAACCGCCGTTCTTGCATCCGGCGCTGGATCCGCGGCTATCGTTTTCGCCGGCGGGAGTGTTTCAACCGCTCGGCTCGCCAAGTCCGCACCACCAACATCCGCACCACCAACATCATTCGCACCACTCGGCCGCCGCGGCCGCGGCTAGTCTCAAAGGGTTCACTTCGGCGTTTGCGCCCCCGTCCAAATGCTACAAGATAGACGACAAACAGACATCGCACGCCGAAGGAGCTGCACAACAGCAGCAGCAGCAGCAACAACAGCAGCATCACCAACAACAACAACAGCAGCAGCAACAGCAGCAACAACAACACCAGCAACAACCGGTGCCACCGTCGTTTCCGTATCCTCCCAGGAGGAGTCCTTGTTCACCGGGCAACATGCCAGTATCGCCGCCGTCGTCCAACGCCACCGCGACATTGCACCAGCAACACAAGGACGAATGCTCGGACAGGGACACACCGAGTTCCGGCGCGATTTCCGAAGACGGCAGGATGATTAGAAGTAAGTGTATTTATTATCATAAAAGTTTTTTAAAATTAAGTCCCGTACATAACCACCGTATACAGTCTAGGCTTAACACGATCGCATACTTTTTAGTTTTTACCAATAAAACATAGGTACACAATACGATTGTGTTGCAATTTTTATCTTTAAATAGGTGTTTGATAAGACACAACATCGATTGCGCATTTGCGCCACATCAAATATTTTATATTGTTATTGGTTTTGAAGAAATTTAAAGCTATTATCATATAATGTTTCTAATTGTTTACTTACGTGCACTATGATAATATACTCACATATTATTAAAACAAATATACATACAATATTAAAAAAATATTTAAAAATTCTAAAAATTACATAAACATTGCTTGTTCACATTTACTGACCCATAGTTGCTATATAATATCTACTAAAGACCGTAATAGTATAATTGTATGGATACTATAGGAAAAATTTCTAAAGTTAAAAAATGTCAACTATTTTAATTCAACAATGTAAAATATTCTTTGTGCACGATCATATTGTATTTTCTTAAATATTAAGAAATAAAAAAAGCTCAATCGTATATACCGTGCAATTTATTGTCGGTACAGTATAGCACTGTTGTCGGCGACAGGTATTCGGTTTTTTTGCGATAAATAATTATGTGCTACATTGCGCGAATATAAAAGTAGTAGGTATAAATATTATTTGTATAATATACATATGTACGTGTAATATTATGACCATCGCCTATTTTGGATGCGAATTTTTTGGTACTTAATATTGATTATCGCAGAGTCGTTCTGTAGTGAAGTTAATAGCATTTGTCTTAAACTGACCGCGGATTGTCATGTGTACAGGTTAACGTTGACAATAATAATAGACACTTGAAGGGTAAATGAAAACTCGGAAGTGAACGTAATAATATGCACGTATAGATAGATAACATATAACAAAATAAAGTAATTACGCCTCAAGTATAATATGGACTTAGCGTAGTGTAATTTATATAATATAATATATTTAAAAATCGAACTTGCTCTTGAAATACTCAAGTAGAAACTAGAAAGCCGATATTATTGGTCTCGAAATAGGTAACGAGTATTATTGTTAATGGAAAAACGATCGATATATCATAGCTTTATTGGCAGTCACACCGTTAAAAAACTCGGGTCCGCAGTTTTGATTATTGGTGTTATGGTCTGTGTGGTATAATAATATGGTATTACCTACGCTTGCACCCGTATTCTGATCATCGTTATTATAATGTCTGTGGTTTTAGCACACCTGAGTAGTGGGTATTTATGTGCATAACATAAATTATGTGCTGTATAGTTATAGTTTACTTAGAGCACCTATATTTATATAGTATACTTTATACGCACTGTCTGAATCTCGTTTCTTTTGCAATCACTTTTCGGGCGACAGCATTGCGTATCACATTACATCGTATTATTCGGATTACAGTCTCATAATAATATTGTAACATGTAGAAAAATTTTAACGTTTAGTGATTGCAATATAAATATTATTATAGTATAAAATTATGTATTCCATACCATGATGATTGAATATTATGATGTTCTTAATTGAATAGCAAAAAAAAAAAAAAAATTAAAAACAAAACATTTCGGTTTAGTTTACGAACTTGACAGATAGGTAAATAAGTTTATAATTTTTATGACATTAAAAATGATTAAAGTACACAGATTTATCCATCGAATTTAAGTATTCAAAATGTGTATTTATTTTTATTATTATTATTTTATGTTTAAAGTAAAAATGAATTAATAGAAAATCTAAGCTTGATATATATATATTATATTTTTTTCTAACACAGTGATTGAAAATAATGAATATTAAATTGACGACACTATATTATTGTAATAAATAAATATCAGTATAAAGGGCGTGCTAGGACTATTTAACAAATATAACAATATTTTTAATGGAAGTCTGTAAATTAATAGTCTTGTTACACCTTATATTACATTAGGATAATTCAATACCCGTAATTTTCAAATATGCAGAGGCAGATTACCTCTGTATACATTTTATACTTTTACTTTTTAGGTATTACAAGTTTATAAATTTATTATTTAATAATATTTTACATCTGTAAATAGTATAGTACTTATGCATAAACATAAATAAACTCTTTGAATGGTTCACACAGCAGTTTAGAAAAAAAATATATAAATACGATATACTACGTAATATTATCCAAATAACATTATGTTCTCCGCTAGTGATCTTGTAGGTTATGCAATTTTTTTTTTACATATAGTACCTATACGTACTTATAGAGTTTAATGGTTTGTTGGAGAAAACGCGTATCGTAGGAATTCACAGATAATCTTGTTGTTTTGTGTAAAAGTTTCCAGTAACGAGATTGAAGGGTGAGCCAGTATATGGTGACGTGAACGGTGTGGAAAGGCACCGCTAACAAGCGTGACATTACGTGCCTCATCAATAGCACATGTGTCGCCGGGAAACTTTATTATAGGTTAGCGTCAACTTTTGAACGCAAACTATTACATGGGTACAATTTACCCCTTTCTCGGTACAAAACTTCTATGCAACTGACTTCCGGTATCCCTTTACCGGTATACCGACACAAGTGGCTAATATTCCAGGTCGTTATGCATTGTAACAAACAAAAACAGTTGTCGACCGTCTGTCTTTTGCAAACTGGACACGATAACGGTTTATAATGACTGTTTTGATAACCACATTTGAAATTTGACTGAACTACTACTCCACCGAGTTGAAGGCTTTCTTCAATATATTATGCGATCTATTCTGTTCTTACACTGCAGTTGACGAAAACTTATACTTACGCTCAGCTGTTGTTGATTGGAAGTTTATAGCACTGCCAAAATAATTATTCGGGTGTGACCGGCAAGGCCGCGTGTGTAGCAAGTTCTCATATCGAGGTACCTCTATTCACTCATAAAGTACCTGACATAATATTAATATATTATTATGTACAAAATGTCCGAAATTGGAAATTTAGCTGAGAATTAGTCCTGTTCACTCCCCGTTAGTAACAACTTTATGAATTATTATTCAAGTCAATGTAATAATGAGATATTATACTCAATGCAACGTCGTTCATACTTCGTATACACAAGTAATTCCTCTCGTTAACATGCAGTTATTAAACAATTTATGATACTTAACTTCCCTATTGATGCAGTACGTAGAAGTGTACTTAAATACTGTACGTACTACGTCTGTATTCTTCTATATTTTCTGTCCACTGATACTCGTGAAATTGAATCTATTGTAGTTACTACTACAGTCTACAATAGATAGTAGTATTACCTTGCAATAATAGTTGGTCTTTTATTATGTATACGGGAAATAGGTGTGCATATTATTATTAACTAATGCGATCACTAATCATACCACCACTATTGTAGATATTTATATTTTTATGACGATTATACTCTGTTTATCATATTATGTTATTCAAATGAATAATACATGGATTAAGATTTAACTTATTCACATCTTATACTTGAATAAACTAAGCTCAAAAACACTATAAAATAATTTGTTTAATAATATCAGATAATTAAAACGAAGTACATATTATATTATGATACCTACATGAAATAAATAGTAAATGAAGTAAATTTTATAAATACAAATATATTTTAAATGAATTTATAAAAGATAATATTATCTAAAAATTTTTTATGATAGTTCGGTAAAGTAATGTAAAAAACATGAGGTACATTTTTAATAAAAATAAAATGCCTATATTAAATTTATCAATAACTATCTTCAACCATGAATTCTAAATTGTGCAAACATAATATAATATTATGCAAACTAAAAAGAGAATTTGGTAATTTTAACATTAACTCTGCGTATAATGAACGTCTATCTATGCGTTAGTATTACTATAAAACTTATTATATAATATAGTAGGAATACAAGATTATCTAAAACAACAAGGGAAATCATAAATAACCTAATCCAACTAATCCTGCTTAATATTTATATATGATTGAGTGTTATCTTTTATTTATACTATTTTCAGTAACTTGTAAATTAGTTACTCTATACTTCATCATATACATATGTGTATCTTAAAATCAAATAATAGACAATTTCTACATAACGTCACTTAAAAATTTAATCGTGTAAAGCAGGTTACAAATTTGATAATTATATTCAACAAGATTAACTATTATTATGTTTGTTAACTAAATCTACTTGTATAGCATAAACACTTAACTGCGGATAATAAATATATTATACAGTCATCAAATGTGTAGTTTTAGATATAGTACTTAAGATTTAGTGTTCAATTATTTCTTACGAGTAAAGGCATTATTCACATTTAATCAGGTTATAGTTTTTTCTATTTTGAGTGGCTATGAATAGATTATTGTTTTAAAGAAAGTTATCGGTTTTACTGTGCAATTTGTTTTATGACTTTGGATATAAGAAGTATTCTAAAAGTTTTATACCATAAAATAGATATATTTTGAAAATTACTAGCGATTAATGAAAAACAAAATCATTTTTTAGCATTTGAAGTTTTACAGCTAAGTTATTTGGTATAATTGTATGTTTGAGAATGTTTGTTTTGGTTGAGTTGTTCATCGTCTTATTATAAGTAAATATAATTGACAACATTTTCAAAAAATGTGAACTATTCATTAAACTAATACAGTTTTATTTAAGAGAAGTTATATTTATACAGAAACGTTTATAAATTTTAATTTTAGTTATTAATGTCTATTAAATGCAATTTAAATTTATACTAATAACTAGATTGAGTGATGTGAGGTTTAAACGTTTGTGACAATGTATCATATATCATATTATATTTACGAAGTAGATGATTGATCAAAATGCTCAATGAATAATGTAATAATGTATAAATAGGTAATATTAGTCGTGTAATAAACATAATATAAATGTGATAATAACATTATAATAATATATAATATTAATATTATAACATACGACTCTACGAGTATGTTGTGCGTATTGTATAATTACAATAAGGTGGTCGTTAAATAGTCAGTTTGTTTTCTAATTAATTTAAGATTTTGACTAGTTTAATTTACCGTTGAAATAACTTAGCTTTTATCTGTTAAAATAATTCATCGAATTTGAGTTAAAAATATTTTGAAATTTTTGGTTTTTATGGTTTTGTGCATTAATTACTGTACTACAAATGTCATATTTTAATATTGAACGACCTTAAATTGTTTTTGTTTTTGAAATGAAAAATTAACATTTCGGTTGTTAAATTATTATTCGTAATTTGTTTAATCGTCATTCACGGGTATAAGCTGCAGTGTACATAATAGTATTCTAAAATCGAATTTATTATTTGTTAACATTGTTAACTGTAACGTTCTCGCTTAACGATCTCCGCGTGACCGCGTTAACTCGACTCGACTCGGGCTAATTATTATCGTGACCCCGCCCACCATTGACAATAATAATAATAATAATAATAATAATATAGCGTCGAGAGAGAGACTTTTACCTCGCACAGGTGTCGGCGCGGCAGATCGCCCCGGCGGCCACTTGTAGCACGCACACTAAATATTATACGATAATATTATTATCCTCGCACTATTAATTGCCGTAACGCGGCGAGTCGTCGCAAATCGCAGCGGCGGCGACGGCGGCGGCGTTTGACGGACGGTCGTCTCTTCGTCGGCGGCGTTGCCGAACGCGTCGTCCCGCGTAGTTTCGTTTTTGCCGCCTCGTTCACATTTTACGGACGGACCGAGACGACGAGACTCGACCAACGTCGTGTGTTGATAATAATAATTATTATGTTGTTTCACGACGGGTTTTGCATAACACCGCAGCTAGTCGGGCGCGCGCGAGTTTGACGGCGGCAGAGCGTCCCAAAGGACTCGTGTGCGCAAAACATTAAATTGTCAAGCACGACGACGAACGACACACACACAGCATCCGACGTGTATTTTACTTATACGCGTGCGTGTGTGTGTGTGTGAGGAACTATAATGTTAGGTCGCTTTACGTAGATATATAATACGTATGTAAGTCGTGCGCATAGTGTCGGGCTATGTACTTATATATATATATAGGTATAATGTACTCGGCAATCGGGAGCAGCGTGTTTTATTCCACGTTTTGTTTTATTCACTGCGTTTCGTTTTCTTCTTTTTTTTTTCGTCTTTTTATCCATTCGTTACGTTTGGTTTGGATTTTTTTTTTTTTTTTAATAGTATTCGCGCGGCTTTGGTCTTACAATGGTTTTTAACAAGCTGTGGGTGATGGAGAGTTCTCCGCATGTCGTGGAATGTCGTAGAATGCTAAACGCCGCCGCCGCCGCCGCCGCCGCCACCACTGCCGCCACCACGACCACGGTCATGTGTGGTGTCGTCGTCGTCGTGTACTTACATATATATATATATTATTATACGTAACAGTAATAATATATACCTACCTTTATTTTATTATCGTGTATTCTGTTATTGAATCGTCGTACTGTGCCGCGCGAGTACATCTCGATTTTCTTCAACGTTTTTTTTTATTTTTTGACATCTTAATATACGCGTATAATATTATTATAATTGTTGTGCTTCCCTCCCCCACCCCCTATATACGTCATAGAACAGTTTTTATGACACCGACGGAACATTATGTCGATGTTAAAAACTACTTCCTAGTTCCTATACCTCCGTGTTTCATTTATTTTGGACTTGCTGAAATCTCTGACTCGAGAATAAACCCGTTCAATAGGTACGTGTAGCGTTGTAGTAGTAAAGCTGTTTATTATCATTTATCATTAATTATCCGTGGTAAGACCTATAATATTTTTAGAATTACATTTGTCTGTAACTTTTTATGTCTAATTTTATATTTGTGTTAAAGGTTTACCTTTTTAACACTATACATAAAGTTCTGAACTGTATTGACCGAGACACAAAGTAGGTATCGACTATGTCATTTTATATCCATTCCTATACATAACACGATAATAAAAACGTTTTTATCAGTCGTATGTTCGTTTGATGGTTTCTATATACATTTTTAAGTTCTCTGTTAGATGCGACCATCTGCATATGTGTTTTAATACAAAAACGTAGGTTGTATCTTGGGGATATTCATCATGTTTATCAGTCCTGAAATTAAAAATAAACCTGGTATACTATTTAATTTCAACGTATAAAAGGTTTATTAATTAAGGGGATTGGAAGCGGCGATTTTCTGTCTTTGTCTAACACACGTGTAACATAGAATTATAGACGTATTTTATTTCCAATGTACCGATTAATATAATGGAGCCATAAGAATTTTGAAAACAGATATGAATTTGTTGTCAAGTCTACTTTCTCACATTTTTGATATTATCCCCTCAAAATCCTAAAAGCGATGTATTAAAAAAAAAAAAAAATTAAAAAATTGACATATTTCAATTTTTGGAGAAGTTTAAACTAAAAAATCATTATTGTGGCTTTAATATAAACTAATTGATAATAGTAACTAGTTACATATCATTGAAACGTAATTAATTCGTAAAATTAGAAGTTACTTTTGGAAAAATGTACTAAATTCGTTATGTCATTCGGTTAAAAGTAACTAAACTTTAATTTCTTAAATAGTTTATTTTATACAGCTTAGCTTTTATACATCCATATAAATTACAAGGATTCGATCAAGTTTTACTATTTTTGTTTGTCCATACCAAAAAACACTATATAATTGTATGTTTTAGATTATTTTTAAACGTTGAAACTTGTATTATACCTACATTTAAAACACTGTATATCTTAATTGGTGAAATGAGACATGAAATTACATGGCGTTTAATTAAGACCGGAGATCATGGGTTAAACGAAACGGATTACAGGCTCTTTATAAAATAGGATTTATTTAGTGTTACTCTCTTCCCACCTTTCATTGCAATTTGGAACACCGTGTTTTGTGGACCGAGTATATATGTCTTGTCATCGGTTGCCTGCCAACCCTATGAATTATGCAAGGCGTGAAACACCATATAGTAGTTTATAAAACGAGGATTAATATGTGATGGTGGTAGTTGGTGTACAACTACTGGTCATTTGGGGACCCGCAGTACCGACGATAAGCGCCGTAATTCCTTGCGATTAACCGACTACAAGATTACTTCGACCCTTGTCGACTAACGTCAAAAAGCTTCTGTGATCTGTGCCAAAACGCCCTTATTCCCTCTTAGTAAAGTATTACCTTTTTTTTTGGCATCCTGCGTCATCAAGGTCATCTATAAATTAGATGTCCCTTGGATGAACCCATGTATATGCTACGTATAATCACATGTGGATCATTAACGTGGCTTGTTTGTTCTTTCTTTCGGATTTATAAAACTTGTGTTTTTAGCCAAGCCATTCGTTCACGGTTCATATTCCTAGTCGATTCATTAGAAGTATAAAATACTTACACATACGGACCATTTTTAGCCGTAGTATTTATTCTAAAACATTGATTTTAAACTAGGTATACTTAACTCATTTTTTTTTTATTGTAATTATTAAAAGTTTACAATTTTTTAGAAATTTAAGAAAAATATAAATGTAAATAATATTATTGTATATAATACTAAACTGCAGTAAATTGTTTATCATAATACATTTATATTAATAAAAAATCCATTCATTCATGTAATCAATACTAAATTTTGTTGGTTCAAAATATATAAGTCAATGATTCTTATCAAATAATATAAGACATTATTTGCACTTCTCAAAAGGAAGTTGCTTATTATGTTCAAGAACTGTAATTGAGGACTAAAAAGGACTAAAATGTGATTAGAATAAAACATAAAATATTATCATTGAGTTACAAACATTTAAATATTTATTTAGGTAGGTTCAATGTACAATATATGATAAGTATATCATATATTTTTATTTTTATTGAAATTTTGTAATTTACAATTAAAGTAAATAATATTAATGTATTATACTTAGAATATACCAGAATACCTGTAATCTGTCGTTAGTATTGCCAACTTAGAAATTTTTATATTTGTTTGTAAAAATGGCATTAGTTGATTCTCTTTGAAGTGTATGTATGTAGTGGCAACTATACTATATAACTATTAACTAAATTATTCTGGTACATAAACTACTTAAAAAATTATTCATCTTATTATTTATTTTGTTTAATATTATACCTTTGTAGTTTATACTAAGTTTTGGTGTGGTGTATTTTGATTTTTTAAATCATTTATGAGTTTTCTTCAACACTGAATAATAATATAAGTAATTAAATTAGTCACTGTATGATTGAGTTTCGTTAAGACATGTACGATCTACATCTATATAGTGTATAGATATAAAAAAATACTTACTTATATGTGTATGCATTGGGCAAGTATTTCCCTCTACTAACAATATAGAGCTTACCAAGTGATTATAAATTTTATAATATATTTTTTAGTATGACTATTAAAAGATATAAACGTACTAAACTGTAAAAGCTAACTATCCAAAATACAAATAAATAACAATATAGTTATAGTAATTGAAAATTACTTTTTATTATGTTTATGACACATTAAAAAACGTTTGTGTAGAATATGGAAGAATTTAATTAAATGAACCTCCATAAAAAATATAATATATTCTTTTTCAAAATATTTAGATAACTAAAAATAATCGGATGGTTAAAATAGACACAAAAATGAAACATTATACATATTACTATACACAAGTAATCTACAGTATTATAGTAGGCGTATTCACTAATGTTTCAACTGTGTGTAATCTATGAATAATTATTTATGAAGTCGAAATAAAATGAATGTTATTGAAGAATAGTAATACATACCTATAATATATTAGGTTAAGGTATAATAAAAAAATTAAATCTGAAGATTTTCGTACATTTTATTTACATCTATATTTTGTACAGTTTCTGTTTCGATTTGTTTTGATTACGCATTTATAATTTGTTATGCACTTGAGTTGTTTTCTACTGCAGCTCTTTCCGACCCTCCAACCACATTTATAGAATACAACGCATGACGGGGAAAGGAAAAGGGTACAGCCGTACAGGGCCTTTTATGGTAACTCGATATTAATATTGACGGGTCGGTTTGGCACTGTTTGGTAGAACACATCACCGCCACCACGCAGATTTCTGTGCAGCAAAAGAGCTTTTTAGAGCCCACATTGATTACCCGACTGGAACGATATGCCGGGAATGTATCTGGGGGTGTTGCTATATTATTTTCATATTTCCAACAACGTTTTGTTATTATTCAATCTCCAAACACCGTCCCCATCGCGTTTTTACTCTTCGTAGTGCAAAGTGCATTCGACTGATAATTTCATCAAACGGTATACACCGTGTACATTGTGTACGACTGTTTTCGGTTCAATACATATTTTCTAATAAGCCGGGATTATATTGGTTAACCAATTTCAACCATATCATTGTATCAATATAATTTTCCAAGTCATACCTATAGAGTAGACAGTGATTCGGTATTTTTGTTTTAAAATATCGTGAATACTGATTATGTTATCTCGATCGACCTATATGTGTAAACGGAACTAAGTGTGATCGACGTGGTAGACAATTCTGATTCACGGTTAATAATGAAAAAAATTTGATAACATATATTATATAATATGAGAGAGGCTCCCAACACACATTTAAGGGGGTTCAATTAAACCACCATAAAAATTGGGTAGTTGTGCGGGTAAAATAATATTGAGTACCTACCTTATTGTAAAGTGACAAAATCTTTCTGTTATAGTTTTATTGAACATAAAATAAAATTATTTATACTTAAAATGATATATTTTTTATAGGTATGCTAAAAAAGGACATTTTCAGAAGGGTGGTAAATTTGAAGAGGAGGGTTATCATTAATCAAACAATTTTAACTGGCTGTTACAATTTCATTCTGTTCTACTGAATAAAACATATTGGATATACCTATGTAATATATCATACCTATACAATTCGGTAAAGCTATTTATATACATCATACATAGGTACTTATTGTAATAACTCGTTGGTTTAGGTTTAGGTTTTCTTATTTGGTAGTTTGTTATATGTGTGAACCTGTAGTAATTTTCTCCCCATTTTTCCGGTACAAATTAGGTGACAATTAATTGTTATCGAATCTGCTACCATCATCAAAGGGTTTCCTTTCTCGCCTCATATATTATATATATATATATACCTACGCTATGTTTATATTATGTACACATTGCGAGTGTGTATAGGACAGCATTGTAATAATAACGACTATATACACACATATTATGTTATGCAAAACACACCATCCCTATGGTGCGGTACACGCGCGTTGTTCACGCGTCGTTGACCCCGTATTGGCGAAATTTCCTGACGACCGTGGTGCAAACAATCGTTATTACCTCCTTAATCACAATTCCACTCCCACAGTCGTTGATAATTAATAATAATTGGAGCTTAATCACATCAGTCTTTGATACCCGCGTTCCAATATAACCAGTCACATAATGATAATATAACATGCCGTCACGTTGTACAATATGAAGTGCGTCTGAAAACGTTTAACTGATAAAATTATATTTCATATAGCCATAAAAGAAACTATAACGCACTATAAATTTGTATTTTGGATATTAACTTACCATCTTTACATACCACCTAATACTATCTAGTTCTTTTCTCAAATCCACTATAATTAATAGGAAAATAAGACATATTATTATCTAGTATACAATAATTTTCACTGCACACGAATTGCGTCTCAAAATCCTTTTTCTACACGATTTGTGTCGCGACGTAAAAACATTATTTTCTTTCCCATTTCCCATTTTATATAGACTAAGGATTGTCAATAGAAAATTATGACTATCGGTTGGTTAAAAATATTGATTTTTATAGTTTTTATACAATTAGATGTAAGTTAAATGAAAATGTAAAATAAAATAAAACCGGACGTAATATTATTACGTTCGGCTTTATTTTATTTACCTAGTAATTTAGATAAGACCGGACGCAAGTCATATAGGTACCTACTTATCAATTTTTTATTTCGGGACGCAATTCGTGTTTAGCCTATCATATATACACATTTTTTTGATCCGTTTTAAATGGTAATTGATAAGTTAATAAGTCTGCACATATTTCAAAGATCGTTTTAATGGTAAATACATTTTACAAATAGAAACTTTCAATTCATGTAAAATTTTGTTTGTGTATAACTTAATATGATACTGATGTTAAATTATTTTTGGGCATCAAATTATATTTATATATTTATACAAGTGTAATTTTGATTATCTATAATACTTTTACGCTTATAATTACCGATACAAAAACCAAAAATTAATTATTAATGATAATTCATTGTTATTGTATTTTTATTATCTCATTATAAAATAACATTAATATAATAACGTAATTAAACTAAATAATGCGCGTGTCGTTTACTAATATTCCCATAGGGTTTTAAAAATAAAACAAACAGATTGTGATGAAATTATTTTATCAACTTATTATTAAAGTATATTCTATAAAATTTTAATTATTAAAAAAAAATTATATTTATAAGATTTAAATATTGATATGATGTATAAGTAGGTACTAAAATAAAACATAGTAAACTACAGAATAATTCTATCTATATTTTTTATTTAAAGATCTTATTTTGAAAATAATTCATTCAAAATAAATTTTATGGTAAATACAAAAAATATAACAATTTACCTGTATTATATTGTTTACTGTAGAATAAAGTATAGGCATAAATCAATTTAGTTACATTTTAAATATTTTAGTAATGGATATAATATATGTGTATAAAATAGTTAATTGTATTAAAATATTTTCTGTTTTATATTACACGATATACCTATGTGTGATCTTTCAAAGTTAAATTAGTAAATCTTGTTTTTCACAAATTTAAACTTATTTTTAATAGACCACCTACGAAGTATATTACTTTACGTCTATTACTTCTAATAAAAACGTAATTTACCACTAAGTAATTCGCATTAAATAAAATCAATAAAAAACGCGATTATAAAAATCCTGTTTTATTTTATCAGTTACAGAACAGGTTTTTTGGTATAACAAAAAGGAAATAAAATACTCAAAATTTAATTGTTTTTTTTTTTTTTATATATATTATATAAACTTTAACAGTCATATATACGGTGTCTAATATAGATTTGGAGAAATTACATAAGGTACAACTTAAAATTTGTAGATTCTACTCCAAATATACTATAGATATAGTATATAGTTACCTTAAAATGTGGTTTACGAGTCTCATTTAATTTGGTTTATTTGGGAAATAAACTATTTTTTATATACTATTTTATACAGTATAACAACAATAAAATTAAAATAAATTATTTTATATAATTTCTGGATTCGTAAACTAAAACATTACAATATTTAAATGTTTATAAACGTAGGAAAAAAATCGAGTATTTTTAAACATTAAATACTACCATTAAAGTATAATATAGTTTGACAACAATAGTTTTTTAAGTAAAATAGATTGGTACTTTACTAAATATATGTTAGAAAAAACGACGTTGTGTTATTATATTTTCTAAATAATGATTAGTTTCTGAATATAGATATGGAAATTTTCACATTATGCATAGGATGATTGCTATAAAACGTATTTATGTATTCAAATTTAAAAAATGAAACAAAAATAAATATTTTCTGTTAGCTGTTATAATAATTGTTTTTCATCATTTGGTATTGTAATCATTACGTACCACAGTGCCATAATATAATATTATCCGTATATATATAATGAAATGTTAGCATGTGCAGTTAGTATGGGCTTACCGATTATTACGTGTAAAAAAAGCCCAACGCTCTTGTATCTTCGTCGTGTGAAATCCGCACTTGTTTACACATTGATTGGCGATAAATCCTCGGGACTTTCAAGACCGCATGAAAGGGGAGTAAAAAAAAAAAAACACATCAAATTATACGCATAATACGAACGAATGGGCTTTACACAATGGCGTAGGGCGGATGTGTTGTACCACTCGAGCGGGTGAGAGAAGACAAGATTTATTAACGGGCGACCGCTAAAGTTTAATAACGTGTGAAAACAGTTCCAACGGCAGACCCTTATTAAAAACCGAAATTTATAAGCGTATTATGCTAACGATTTATTGGAAACCAATAACTGGCTACAGGGACGACTGGTCGGAGTATAAGCTCGGCAAAACGTGCGGGAAAAAAGAAAAACATATATGTATATAAATTATAAACACAATGTGCTTGTACAGTTTTTAGTTTTCCGTTTTATAATGCGACTTATTATTTGGCTGTATCCCAAAAACTTGTGTTTTAAACGATGCACTGTCTTATATAATAATATTTAACGATGGAATTGCGCGAATGTCGAATGGAGAGCGTATATTATAATTTTATACTATTATATTATATTATGTTTAGCGACCAAACAAAGGTACAAAATATATCAATGGCTTGTACATGCGTGCTAACGGAAATTAGATATGAATAATTTAAAAATGTTTAGTTAAATAATAAAAATATTATAATATTATCATTGAGAGTTAAAGAAAACCGTTTGGATTTTATACGAGTATAATTTAGTATAATACAAACGTTTTATAATCATAATTAAATTCTACACTGTGTTTTAAATACGATTAATTATAATATTTCACATAATATGCATCCCCTACTATGATACGTGATACGTGGTGTAATTTAATTTCAAAATCTTTGATTGTGCATGTTAAGAGATTTTTATTTGACATACTCATATGAGGATAAAACATTTTATACTGAATTGTATTCAGACATATTATTAGCTCCACACAGGTGCACGGCAATTTATTATACAAATATAAAAAAAAAAAAAAATAGAAAATTGTTTCTTTTGAAAATATTTCTTAGCTAAATTTTGATTTTGATTTTGTACCATAATTTTAACAAATTCAAACAATATTAATTTCTACACAACTAATAATATTGTTAAAGTTTTAGTCCATCGTTCACTACTCGTTTAATAACTGTTATACTAATCTAAAATACTCGTACTAATTCATAGTATGCCTATATTTATTATAAACGCATAATGCTGATGTATCATGTACAAAAAGACATGGTTGACGACACCTTTAATCTCTATAACATCGATATGGTAAGCATTTCAGTGTTTGATTTATAAGTAAAACCCGTTTCTGTGTTTTCTGATTGGTTAGGTTACAGCAGGATGAATGCTCATCGCCACAATTTTACGGCTGGACAGATACGTTGGAAGCAATCACTGATAAAAATGTATAAACTACGTATGAATCATATAAATGCATTATTATTTTCTTTTTGTTACTTAAGTTCGGAATTTTGTCTGCGCAGCTCGCTCTTAGCCAATTAGACAGACCTTCGTCACCCCAGCTGCAATAAACTATAATATATTATTGAGAAATATCAAAAGCGCGTCGTATTCATTCTGTATTGCATCTATAATGTATACTAAGAGTGGTAGACTTACTTAGGAGTTACGTTGATTTTTTAGAGTTGATATGTATGTATGTTATATCTGTAATCTACCTTGTTGCACGCGTTAATCGTTTTAATTGTCATTGATTATCGTTAAAGTAAATAATCTCGCACTAAAAATGGAGACGAATTACGTTTTTATTCTATTCAAGTTGAAACTTATATTTGATAAACTAATAAAGATATATAACTGTATTGAATAAAAATAATTTTAGTAAGTCAAATAAACAATATTCTATATAAATGTAATGTGGCTAGCGTAGGTGCACACAATATGCACATGCGACATGCATCACGTTATATATGTGCGTTATGTTATATATTAAACTGAAATTCGACGCAAATAATGCATGCGCGTGAAAGTGTGAATAATAATAATAAGCGAGTAAGGGGTAGTTGTCATCATTGGTTTTTTCGACATCACAGGTTCCGACATTTTTTCACCCTATTCATGTTGCACTCGCATGCAATAAAAATGTTAATTAATTTTGTACGAATGGACGTAAAATTGTCTACCGATTTAATGTTTCTATAATTGCATGGTAGTCTGCGGTCCATAAACGAAATGGAAGTGTCACAAACACTAAACAAACGCATCGGAATTGATGGGACATTTGTATCTAAATGAGTCGAGAGAAACTCAATATAAAGGGGAAGAATGTTTTGATTTTGTTACTTTATGAATAATTAATGTAACGCATGTACAATCGCTTTATAATACTGTTATGTTGAACAACTGATTAACATATTAGTATATTACGCTACAATTTATAAAAATAATTGCTTCGAAATCATATAGTTTGCGTTAAACTATTTGTTTTACTTAAAATGAAACCATTTCATTAAAATTGTAAAATCGCATCTGTTAATTTAATTATTAGGTAGGTCTCTTAATAACACTTTTTAGAAATTTAGAACATAAAAAGCTTCTTATTCTAATGTATAGGTACATATGTAAATTAAATTCCATATGTGAGAATACAATTATAAATGATAATATATTATACATATATATATATTTAAAGACCATGTAGATTATCTTATAGGAGTAAAAAAAAATAGTTTTTTTTTTTTAGCACAACCATTTGTAATTTTGCAGCCTTGATATTATATAAGTTTTGGTTATAATATTGCTTAAATTGCATAGCAATAATTAATTTTAATCTGCAGTTTTAATGTTATTTATCGATATATAGGTGTAATTGTTTTTAAAAATCTCAGAAACGAGAAACGTATGCAGTTGTTTTCATTATTTTTATGATAATAATTTTATTTTTTAATAATTCATATACCATATGAGCACTAGGGTAAGAAACAACTTTAACGCTGCATCTCACTTATTAAATTTACTTATCAAATTTGAACTATAAATCGTGAAATGAATATCATTGTATCCTAAACTAAAAATTCCATTTTAGCCATTCAACTATGATCGTAAAATGCGATGAGATGAGTCGCCTGCTGCAGTAATGGCATTAGATAGACGAATATTAATTTTTCTTAAAAAGCTCTCATGCAACGACAATGCACGCACGCACACACACCGCGAGTATTACGCCACAATTCGTTGTACAATGTTTTTAACGTTCGACATAAACGAAATTTGCATGGCCTTTGAGCTATTAAAACGTCGCGTGAGGACGTAAAAAATAAATAAATATATATGTACATATAAGTGCGTTTATATTAAAAGTGTTATGTTTGGCGTTTTAGTAGCGGTGCGTAGGGGTTGAAATGGAAATGGTTCCGTTTAAGTATTTATGTACGACGTACAGTCTCGCCCGGAGTCGTATAACCGTGTTGTGATGCGGACGGTCGTTTTCAATTGGCCGATCGAGGTGGTTGCGCCGGTTCTCAAACGGATATATTATATACACGATGGGCTAGACAGTATTTAACATTGTCTGCGTGAACGACATAAGGGAAGAAAAACGTGTACGGGCGTAGAAGGGTCACAATAACGGAGCATAAGGAATGAGGACGAGTGAGGTATGTTAGTGTATAATGTATATCTATATATTGTGTGCGTTCAGCGCCACGGTGATGACGAGCGGGGGAGGGTGTTTATGACTCGTAAAAGTAAGCTCTATAAAAGTGAAAACATCTTGTCGTCTTCTACTTCTTCTTCTTCTCCACCCCCTCGTCCCTCTTCCGTTTCTTGCGCTGTGGAAATATGTGCGTTTGAAGGTTGTGTCGGAAAAGTTTTATACGCGTATTATACTGCTGCACCATAGCGGTACTGCGGTAACGCTGCCGGGCGCTATGCAATGTACGCGTCGGGGGAAGGGATGAATTCGCCTAGGGTTTCGGGTCAGCAGCGAGAAAAACGATAATAATTTTCACCGGAAGCCCCGGCGAGAAATAACAAAACCCCAAACATAATCCCGCAGCAGCATCAGATCCATCGTGTCAGTGCGTGTGTAGACGTCGTACGCACCCCACGTGTATCATCATAACCAGCGACTGCATACGACGTCGGAAATCAGAATCAACGCGATAAGAATATTTATATATTATACGACTGCGCTGTGTAGACGTGCAGTGTAAACCCGATTCCATATGTAAAGATGTTATATGCTATATACTGTCGAAAAAAAAAATTAATAATATTAAATTTTGCTCATAATATAATATAATAATATCGTATTACGCTGCATAAAGTCGAATTACTGTTTGCCGTTTCTTACGTGAATATCTATATAGAGCGAAATTGCATCATTGTTTTTCATCGCGATTTTGTCGCAGATTTGTACGGAGCCTGTGGATTGCCTACCACCTCCTATCTACGTCTCGTACATCGGATATTTTATTAGAAGAGTGGTCGTTAGAAAAATAGCCGTCGACATGTAGGTATTTCTAGAACAAATGTTTTTCCTTGCCTATTATAATTCAATTACCTATGGTAACAGTGAAGTATATAGTTTTTCAACAGTAGCATTGGATTTAGTTTCTTACTGATGATTATATTTTATTGATGGATCAATCGCGTGATCGTACTGTATACGATTTGTTGATTTTGATTTTTATCCATATCACGTGGTATTATACGTTAATTCATAATTTTTTATTACTTTTATAATGTTGCTGCTGTTATATTTTCTACATAAGTATAACTAAGTATATAAGTACTAGTTATCTCGAGAATTGATCAACCACCATATTATATGCTTATGAAAATGTTTTTTAAAAAAAAAAAACAAAAACAGATGATTCATGACTTCATGTTTAGGAGCGGTGCGGATCAAACGGGTTATCGAAACACATTAAACATAACACCAAAATCGTACGTTGCTGTTCGATACAGTTGCAACTATATGACGTGTAATTGGTGTTGTGGTATTATTACGAAACTGCTGTTAGATATTTTTTTTATGGACGACTGGTGTTTTCTTTAACAATATTTTCTCTTGTCTTATTAGAAGCGTAGTTGTTTCAAAGGAATTCGAAATGTGATGTTTCTTTTATAAAATGTTTTCGTGACATAAAAGTATGTAGAATAAAAAAAATTGTATTTTCTATATATGAGTACCAAATGTGTTTCAATAGAATACTTTGATTGAGTAATGATCCCAATTATAATGAATGATGATTGCCATTAGTGTAGTTTTGCACTTGTTTTATATACCTACATATAAATAACAAAACTCAATTTAATAATAAATACACACGTATATACAACCATACACTCTTCCAAAGTTTTGAACGTTAAAATTCATGAGTTTTAAAATTTCTATGTGTTGCGTGGTATATATAAGAAAAGCACTTCATGAATTTGAAATATTACTTTTTCAATAATTATACTATTGATTATAAATAATATAGATAACTCACTACAATACAAAATACACTGCGTGGAAAGTATTTTTGATAGAGGACAACAGCAATTTTGTTTATAATAATAATTAATAAATAAATAATTATTTCTAATTGTCACCGACCGTCGGTTCCGTCGTTAACTATTTATTATCAATGGTTATACATAATAATCATGGTGTAATTAATAACAATAATATACATACAAGTTTAATAATTTTAATACAGTCTGTAAATATTGCATATAGACTATAGTCTAATAGTCCAAGTCTATATGTTTTGTATAATAATTAATAAAATGATAGTTGGTTCATATCTAATTCAGTATATTGTACTAGTTTTACAAAGAATTCAGTAGGTAAACAGTATGTCGTTAAAAAAAGTCTTATCAAATTGTGTAAGTAGTAGTTAAATGAACAACAATAATAAATCAATAATCTATAAAACATAATATAACAATATTATACAACTATTGTAGAACGCTTCTAAAATGTTATCTTACGTAACGATTGCATGTTCGTGATCTATAATATAACAATAATAATAATCTCGTACAGGATTAAGAGGTTTAGATTAGACTTGACCGATTGAGAAATGTTTATTGTAATGATAATGATTATTATTTTCTATTAGTTTGTCTACATGATGGATTGATAACTACTGTCGTCGCTTCCCACACACGTAATATACGATTACCTATATTATCTAACATTAGGTGTTGATATTATATATTCGTTTTAGAGATCATAAATTCATAACTAATCGTCATTATTATCCGTATGTGTATACAAAATACGACAGATAAAATATTATGTCGTATTAATATACTTTATAATCGTCCGTGTGATGTTTTGATCTCCTGCTCTATACATACAGCAACCGTATTATTCAATTTATATGTATGTATATTGTAATGTAGTTGTTTAACTCGAGATTATAGTATTTATAGATTAGAACGAACCGTTGACCGGGGGCGAGGGGAGGGTACAGTCAAATTGACACGATAAAATAATTACTAAACTGTACAAACACACCTTGTACGCTTCATATAATATGTATATATATTATACATGCCTACATGGGTGTGTGTTTAGACGGCGGTGGCGGCGCATCCGTATCGGATATCTTGAAATTTAGCGCTATCAATGTCGTCGATGTTATGAAACGTAATCGCGTGGCTGGCCGGGTGCAGTGAAAGCTTTATTTGTTCCTCAAATATAAAGTATCATTGTGCTACGTATTCGTGTGCGTTTGAGCGAGTGTGTCTGATGTATAATATACGAGTGTGTATGTGTGTGTGTGTGTGTGTGTGTGTGTGTGAGCTCGCGCGCACGAGGGGCCTACAGTGTTTGTGTTTGGGTATAGTGTATATAAGTTTTCGGTTAGTGGCCAACCGGTGTTGGTTGCACCGCACAGTGTTGCGGTTATTAAGCCTTGTAACTGATACAACCAGGACGAGTAGTCCAAACGCACACAGGTGGATGTGGTATGTTAGGGCGCCGCCGCGTGCGTATTCCTGGTCGCGCATTGTGATGCCGCAGGAAGTCTCTCGGAGTACCTCGTATTCTAGAAACACGAACGGCCTGGGAAACCGAACCGACGACGATGACGACGACGACGACGACGACGATGCCAAACGGTAGGTAGGTCGTTTTTCGATAGGTGTATATATAGCGAGGCGAAAAATAAGTGTCTCGACCGAACACGATATGTCGGGGCGATCGTAAGGATTCGAAATGACACAATGGTTTTTATGACTGTATAAATCGAGTCGTGTACAGCCATCGGGCCGAAATGTCGACGCGTAACAGTGCAATAATAATATATATTATATAGTATATCTACCTACCTACCTACTGTATAATGTTCTCGGGCGTTTTTAAACCCATTACACATTCAATTTCACGCGTAGTGTGAAATATATGTCATTTAATATTCATCTCTGAACCGGTGTAGAAATGTTCAGTACGCACCGCGTTTGCTGCAGGTACCTACCACGCTCGACGAAGGACTACGCCATGAGTAGTAGTTATAGGTCTCTCGGATTTTAAGCTTTATATTATAATTATATAGGTACTTACGAGACGTCGAGAGAACGTGATGAATCACATATTATTACGATTGAAATAATATTATTAAATTTCATTGGTTCGTAGCACGAGTATATTGTGACGAATTAGACAAAATATACATTAATATCATCAATGTAACTGTTGGGGTATGCCGAAACAAATAAAGTTAGTATTTCAAATCCAAACGAAGTGGAACGCATTTTTTGTAAAAACTATCATTCCAACACAAATAACATAACAATAAAATATTAATTGTGTTTTGGACTTTCTTCGTATACCAACAATAATAGATAGGTAATTGCTGTTTGCTTATACGGAAATGTATCTTAACAATATTGTTTATTGTGTAACTATTGTGAGATTTTAATTTTAATTTGCGTTTTTTTTTTAATTTATCAAGATAACGCTAGCGTTGCTAGTACCAGTAAATACATATTCTATACCATATCATATTATTATTATTTATTATTGTAGTTACACGAAACTGATGATATTGAAAACTTGTGTTTTGTCTAACAAAACTTTCATATCCATTAAGATACTAAAACAAAAATGTAGTTTATTTAGATAATGTATATAGCTACTCCAGACTAATAATTCTTACAAGATTTTAAACCCTATTCTAATACGATTTTTTTGTTATATAAATAACACAATAATTTGAAAAACTAATAATCGCGAAAAGCGTGTTTATTAAAATCTAATAATATATATATATACATATACATAGTGGTTACAAAATTAAAATGAACAATTATTTTATCCTCACGAACTCGATCAGACATTTGTATCACGTATAATATTATGTTAGAATATTATTATTATCTTAATACCTACCTACTTTTTATTACTATTTTCATTAGTGCGGGATTTTATCACTTATTATCTCTTATATAGGTAGGCACTCGGTTAGATATGTTTTTTTTATTGTCTCGAGTGAATTATATTGCATGTACACATTTGTGAAAAAAAAAAAACTAAAAACACCAACACGCTGTTAAGTTATTTGCATGGTAAAATACCGATGACTGTCGGTGTGTGCAGGAAGACAATAAAATGTATTATAATAGCCGGTGGACAAACTCTCAACTCCCAACTCCCGTGGAACATGTGTAAAACCCGCTACTACTATCTTCAAACGACCACATAAATTGTGTGCCCATTGTTAGTCCGTTGAATTGGAAGCCGACAGTAACAAAAGGTAGTTTCAATTATTTCGTTTGTTGTCGTTTTATTCTGCTCTCGTTTTTTTTTGTTTAATTTTTTTTTCGCTTCTCTCTTTTGCTTTTTTGCCCTCGCGGACTTCAACCGATTTATTTTCAGTCCCGTGACCGTTTCTTTTATTATTTTTGTTCCTATAGCACAATAATGCGGTTATCCAATAAAATGTTTTAGAGACAAACCTCGTGCGCGAGTGATAATAATATTGTACTACTTATATCAATTGATGTATATTATTATTATATTATAGTGTATAACACGGTAATGACTATACTTATGTATATAATATGTGTATTAGAAGTAATAACGCATTTAATCGTGGATTTATCCTTGACCTATACCTATACCCATACATTTTTCAGAGAAAGAGGTGTATGGTCTAGTATAATTAATTTTTTTATTTGGTAGCTACTAGCTTACTTCATAAACAAATAAATATTACATATAAAATAAACGTTTTATTGAAAACAAAAAGCTAATAAATATTATACAAATAAAACTTAATTAACTTAACTATTAGATGGTATTTGAAAAACTAGTATTAAATTTTGTTTTCTTAAATTAGTAAATAACAAGTATTATTGTTAAAACTTGACTTTTAAAAGTATATATTAAAGCATTATAGTAGTGATAAATTTATTATTAGTGATGATGATATTATACTTAGATCAATTAGACCTGGACAAGTATTACAGTTTTAATATATGTTTATTTAATTTGATCTCTATATAATAAATCCATTATGAAACTAAAATGCATTTAGATATTTTATTATTTAACTTCTAGATTTTTTTATTAAGTTCCTCGATTACATCTTCGATAGCGATTTTAATAAATAAAATCAAATTAAAAAAACAAAATGGCTATTCTGTTGAGATTATCGTAAGATAAAGTTTTTAAAATTTAAATATATTAAATAATGGTAAAAAAAAACATTTTGATATGTTAAAATTGCAACAAAAAATTCCGAACTAGTAAATCTTCTTTACGTAATTTATCTAAAACCTTATTTCGTAAACACATCTGTTTTGACAAATATTATTCGACAAATAATATACGTATATATTTGTACAGCAAATATAGTTGTAGACGAGCGACATTTATGGCAAAAATTAAAAAAATTCTTATAATTATTACTTTTTATACGTAGAACGAGAATATTATAAACGCCTTAACTTGTACAACATATGTGCGTATTTATATATATATATAATATATATTATTATATATGCAGCATAGCAACGCAGTTTATAAAAACATGAACGATCAATCGAACCAACCGACCCGACAAACAGCTACCTATAATGTCATGTTATTATGACATATCAAATAATTCAAGATGATTTCCAACAATTTTTTTTTCAACTGCGTATTACCTATACAGGCTTATGCATGGAAAATAGCTCAAACAAGTAGTGCCTTAGTTATATACATGTGCGGACGAAGTTCATTGAATAATATTATATATAAATATTCTGTTGAAGCAATAAATGCTGTAAATGTGAATGGAATTCGAGACAAATTTATAATACGCTTTCGAATCAACAATGTATATAATAATGTTATCACCGATAAAGAAAACATTTAACAACAAATATAAGATAATAATTGCAAATAATATAATACATGATTAATTAAATTTACACTGCAGTGTACATTCGTACACCGATGATTTGTATAATACACGCTCTAATAGAGGACACTTTATAAAATTTACACTTAATATTTTTATCTGTACACTACACATATTTTATATCCATCGTTGTCAATTATAATACGCGTGTGTTGAATAATAATTCCAGAAATAAACAGTTCCACTGTGAAGTTAATGAAAAAAAAAAAAAAAATCAGAAAATCAAAAGTCAATAGTATTTCAATAATTACTGTTATAACTATAACGACAACTGTTTTATTGTTATTTTATAAACAATACGTTTGCATATCGAGACCCCGTACACATGAACGTCGAACTGGTGCACGGGATCCGAAAAATAATTTGATTTTTAAAATATTTACCCGTACAGTGCATACATGACGTAATTAAACAATCACGTTCACTAAAAACGCGCACATTAAGTGACTGTTTTGTATTGGATTATAGTTTATATTTTTATTATCTGTACAGTGCACATCGCAAAGGGCATATACGTATATCCGCGTATATGACTATACGGTCGTAATATCCGGACGGCGGTGACGTCGTTATACAGTGTACTGGCTGGGGCACTGTAGACTTCTTTGCGCGCGTTAATTTAATTTATCACACCGCTTTTAAGCATGTTATTATTACGTATGTGCGATTTTTATTTTATATATTTTTATATGAGATTACCTTGTGCGTAAAATCGTATTTTCCTACTGTCGCCCGGACGATTCGCTCTAAGCGCTCGCGTAACACGTCACTGTATTTCATTGTAGCACAATCGCACAATCACTCAATGTACTCGTAAATATTAAAATGTATAAAATTAAAATAATAATAATGCCAAATATACTTTTATAATTTTTATTTTTAGTGTATGTGTTAGTGTGCACGACGCACGTGTGCTTCCTTCTGTATTAATAATGTCTTGTCAGGTATTTTAATGATTATTATAACGACAACTGTCTTATTTCGCGTGTTCCATTTATGGGGGTTTTAAATGTGCATTTAATGTCGCGACGTATAAAAAATCTCATTATAAAGAAATTCCGATATTAGTGTTCGCTGTGACTATGAAAACGCGTGAGTATCATAATCTGTTAGTAGGTATAATAATTAATTATGTTACTGGTATATAGTTTTGTGTTAGTCAACATTTCTTGTATTCTTTACAACGCCATAAAAAATAAAAATTACTCGATAAATCCAACGCGTGTGGAGGAAATATAAATAAGTAAATCAATATCCGGACATCATTTGAAAAAAAAATTCAATAAACAATTTTCTAACTGGTACATTCTGCATTGACGTCACAGTGTGGAGAAAATCGAAATTAATCGAGTTATATTTTAGACGTAATCAGAGCCAAATTGAGGGTTATTTCATTATAATAAGCATTAGCATTAGTACCAATTTTTCTCTCAGTAATAATTTTATAGAACTTTATTTTAAAGGAACAATAAATATTTTAAACGTTAATTCACAACATAGACTTTGAAAATAAGGCTATCGCTTTTTTGACACTTGAATTACAAAATGGTATTTAAAAAGTCTTTTTTGTCATTAAATAAGGGGTAAAACAAAAAATGTAATGAATAAGGGATCGACAACTTCTTTTCCCTTCAACGGTCATTGAGAAACAGGATTATAACGTTATTACGTTGCTTGAAAAAAATATCACTGTAAATAAAATAAAAGTAATTTAAAATCATTATAACACTATAGTTTTTTTTTTATTATTCAAACTATATTAATGTGAACAATCTTAATTTCGTGCTAGTATAAAATTATAGTTGTACAAAACTCAAATTATGCAAAGTATTAATAACCATTTGTATAACTGCATACTAAGGTACTGAGATTATTTAAAGCGGACTTTTGCAATTATAATTTTGTGACGTTATGTATTATTTTATTAAATTAAATCTTAATATAATAATATTACTATTGTATTATAGTTATTTATTTTACAATTGTATTAAAAAAATTACATCGATAATACTCAAGTACAAAATAATTAACAACTAAAGATTATAATTGTATTTTAATTACCTACGTTATTATAGAAAATGACTAAAAAGTAAAAGTTGAATTAAAAGCCGTGAAAAGCCGTCAAAACAGTATATTTTGTTATTCAATAAAAATAAGATACTTCCAAACAGTTTTATATACAAATAATTATAATTAGTATAAAAGTTTATAAAATATAAATTCTTTCTATAGCAATAGAATTTCAACGGTTGTTTACAATAGCAATTGTATCATCGCATCAATTAATCTAACATACATCCATCGATTTATTTATTTGTTAACGAAAACCTAGTTTGAAGAGCAAATATGACTTTATAAAATTCCGGGTATAAATTTACTGTAAAATTGTGTACTGTATGCGTAGTTTACTTAATCTGAGCTTATACATTGTTTGAATATTTATATATATATATGTTACGCGCGTTGTTGGACAAAATATTGCTATCGTAACTGAATTTTCATTGTATCAAGCTGTATTGAAATATCGTCATATAAATGCCATGCCTCCAGCGGCTTTCTTTATACCTGACTCTATTTTAGTAAAGAGATTCAGAAAAATACTTAATTTATTGGGTACAAAATTGAATAGCTGATGGCTGGCGTTCATCTTCAATGATTTACGAGCATGCAATTTTTGGACCGTCTGTCCGTTTACGGGTTACAGTAAAAGTCACTTATAAAACTTGAACGATGACTTTTTTTAGTATTTCGTATCGTTATGGGGAATAAAAACCAAAATGATTAAGTGCAGAACTGTAATCAGTTTATGTGTTGTATTTTTTTTCTTTTTGTAGAGTTAGCGAACTGCTAAGCTGCTAGCATAGAAAGGAGGGGGGACACTTTCGTTATTGCCAGTGAGTTATCATTCTTGCAATTTTTACAGACTTTTGTCAGTTTTTATGAAGGTATTCGGATGATAAATAATAGCCGAGACCTTATTGCGTACGCTCCGAACGACAAAATAAAAGGCCTTTTTACAAATGTCTCTCCCCTATAGAGTCGCCTGGATATGGTAGTAGGGTGGTAAGCAAACAAACAGGCAGGCAGGCAGGTAGGCATATTTATGGGCGCCCCCGTTTCTTGGACCAAAGGATTTTCTACTCTTCTCGTCGTTACTCATTTTCGGTTAATTTATGTGGTCTCTAACCCGGCAAATATTAGGTACAGCGGGCTGTTATTAAAATCTCGACTTGATGGATGATGACACACGGGCCCGCGTTATGAGTGTATATGTGAGTGTGTGTGTGTGTATGTACTCGTAAGGCTTTGAGTGGTGGTAGTGTCGGCAGTGAGGGTGGCGGTGGTGGCGAAAAGTGTAGGGGGACTTTGGGAAAAACTCCCCTACGTCGTGTGACCCCGAGTCCGCTATTTTTATGGCCTATTTACCGTTTATTATTATTGGCCCTGTGTTATTATTGTTACCAAGTACTTTTTACCCCCCGTCGTTGGCCGCCGCTACTATACCGTCGCCGTCGCCCTTTTCGCCTAATCGCCTACAATGTTGAGCTTTTTATTGCTCGCCAACTATGTATGTGGAACATTCCATCGGCAGTACTCTGCCGCACTACACACTCCCCGTGGTTGGTTATCAATACGACCGGGTTTTATAGCAGTCTACAGTACACTATAATAACATACGGTGTTTTATTCATTTTTCATTATTTCACAAGCCTATATATTATTATTATTGTTATGAATTTGCATTTTTTCTATCAATTTAATTACTATACTTTTCGTTTGTTGTTTTTCAATCATTTATCCAGCTATAAAAATTATACGTACATTTTAATCATTTCTCGTGCTACCACAGGTGTTCAATTCGTATTTATTGTTTTATATCTATTATATAGATACCTTTCGTTCTATCGTGTAGTCTTGTAAAATTTTGCAGAGTAATGTAATAATATTACTATAGCATTACTTAATTATGTGATATTGATGATAATCCCTGAAAATTATCAGGAGGATTTACCTTGATACAGAATAACGGCTTTGTCGTAAAAAAAAAAACTATAATAAAATTAATATGAAATAACATAGTATATTATTTTGATTTAAATTATGCTTATACAACGACGTATCGTATAGGTGCTTATGGTTGCATAACTCACGCCGGTTAAAATTAATAACGTTGATTTTTATGAATGGTAATAAATTTTATGAATTGAATATTTATTTTATTATAATAGCTAAAAAAAAAATAATGGACAATAATATCATTATTTAAGCTAAATAAATATTTTTTTATTATTACAATATTAGATAAAGACTAACTAGAAAATATTAATTCAGAGAAATAAATTAGTAAGAATGCAATTCGATTATCGCCTCATATTAGGTACATTTTAAAATTAAAATAAATTTAATATAACAATTTAAAAAAAATAAATAATTTTTTATTAAATAAATTACTGAAATAATTGGTGAATAATAGTAGCACAAGTTTCTATGATCGTTGTATTTTAGTTCTAAATACAATTAAATAAGTTAAAATTTCACTATTTTGTAATCGTAATAATTCGATTGCATAGTTTTTCGATAAGTAGTTTCGGTTTGAGCTGAGTTTACGTTTATTATATTATAATAAATTTTACTATTCGCAATGATATTTTCAAAATATTTTGATTTATTTATACTATGAACCTATTTTTGCTGTTTTACGATATTTGTAGAAAGATGTTATTAACTCAAAAATTAAATATGAATAATAAAATCAATACAATATTTTCTTAAAACATTACATTAACCTACCATAATCTAAATATAAAATAAATGACTTGAATAGATAAACAAAAAAAAAAAACCTATTATTAAATACCCTTAGTGATGTATAGGCTGACAATGTACATAATAATATATTACATTACCTTCGTACGGTGTCGAGAGCTAGAGACTAGCTTTTGTATATAACAGATGTATATATTATACTGCCAAACACCAATCAATATAATAATATTATTATTATTATGTTATGATAGTTATACAATAATGACAATACGCACACATACACGCGTCTATACGTAAATGTCTACTATGTATCATTCGCTAATGCGTGCAATTCAGTATTCGGAATATTCGGCTGGTACGCCACCGATGCATTCCGCAGCAGTCTTAATAAACGTTATGAATACTTGTCAGAGTGTACAGTGTGCGCACACATACACACACATACGTATATATAATATTATAAACTAGCGTTTAGGAGGGACTCTGTGTGAGCGTACGATCCCTCGGGATTTCGGGTAATGTTTATGCTTGATATTAAATCTGAACCCGCCAGTGACGTAATGCGTAACGTTTCGATTTTTTATTATTATTATTATTATTATTATTATTATACTATGAGGAACGGCGAAGAGGCGGAAAGAGAAGTTTTTGGGGAGCAGCGAAAAGAGAGTGCGACCATACGCGAAAGATGCGGCGTTATGCGTTTTAATATCACAATAACACAGTACGGCGCTGAATGTATAAGATAAAAAAAAAACCGAGTTGAACCGCGTTTGAACCGTCAAATTAGTTTTCGAACACACGACGCTTTTGTGACGTAAACCACGAATAGCTCGACGACGAGCTTATTATATTAATATAACAATATAATGTCGCGATTTGGTTCGTCGTTGTTTTTATACACTTACTTTTTATTCGTTTTAATATTACTACTATAATATTATGACATATTTGCTATTCCTGATAATTAAATTATTTTTTGAAAATCTGTCAATTTATACATTAAATTGGTGTTTGGTAAAATTCCGAGGACTTGTGTCCACTACAACTTTAAACACGAAAAAAATATCACCACTATACTATGTAATAGATTATAGTATATTTATCTATAATCAGTTCTTTAAACATGTTAATTCAACACAATATGATATATACCTTTATTATATTTATATGTTAAATAATTTGTTTATGATTTATATACATATATACATATACTTCTTTTGAAACTCGTATAAAAACATCACGCGTAAATCAATGAGTATAGTAGATACATACGAACATAATATAGTTATAATTAAAACACGTTGTCCACTTGTCCCCGAAAAATTATTCATAACTCATATAACATACGTAAATCGTTTCCGCATTCTCCGATATTATTTATGTCTATTTGTTTGAACAAATCTTAAAACAAGATAATGTTTGGGACGTTTGGGTGGATGGCCCCGAGTAGAACAAGGCGAGCATATATATTATTATGATACATATATATTGTGTGTTGGAGAAATTCCTTGGCAGTACACAGAATACAATTTTGACCAAAAATTATTAATGAAATTTTACTTTTCCCCATAATAAAATAATAACTTGTTATATCCATTGTGCTGAGCTTTTTTTCTTTCTTACATTTTCAATTATTATATTATCATCCGATGTACAAATGTAACATAAATTAATATATTTATAAAACCATATTTTTAATTTATGTACAAACAACCAAAAGGTCCGAATGAACTAAATAGGCATTGTGTTCGAGTTTCAGACGGTCTGAACTCTGATTTGAGTGATTGCAGTTGGTTAACCAGATAATGGTGTGCAATTTGTTTAACAAATGTGAAAAGGAAAAGGGTAAGGAGATGACGGGTTTTGGGGTGTTTATAAGGGTCGTTAAAAACTGGACCCAGACGTTTTTTTTTTGTGTTTTATTGTTATGATTTTAATTATTCGGTTAACGTTATCCTGTTGCCAGGATTTCCCAAACCGCTTCCCTCCTCCGGCCACGCTCGGTGCTTGATTAATGGCTCCTCTCCGTCTGACCGGTGTGGTGACAAATTATTACCAGCAAAACACATCAATTACCGCGTAACCGAGGTCATCTTTCATTTTACAAACCTTTTAAACACGGACGATTTATACAATTTTACACCTAAACCCTCTTCCCCTGGTCGAGTGGGTTTTAACGCGTTTTTGAACTGTGAGTGCTCACTGTCTGCAGCTCGGACGGACTCAGCGAATAAAAATAAATATAAATACATAAATACTCACTGTATAATATAACTGACATATAATAATATAATACATATACGATCATGACTTTTCCATCGATTTAAAAGATTTAATGGTTAATATTTATGGCACCTAACTCAGTACTAGTACTCAGTACACGTCCGTATGCCATACATACCAATCATCTACAACCAACCAGATAGCTGGTTTAAATCAAACGAAAACATTCATAATATATATTTTTTGATTGAACTGTATATTATTTTTCACATTGGTTGACTTGGAATTTTATTATGAAGGGGGGGGGTGTATACAATTAATTACACTGCATACCTATTTATATTATTACGGATTTTATTTATAAAACAACCTTTAATTTCATTAACGATCTTGACACTTTTATTTTTATCTCCCGTTTATGTTTAACAATATCCCTCTGTAAATCTGGAACCCTAGTAGATAACACAATGTGATTGAAAAATGTTTATTATTTTCTAAACAATAAAACAATATATGCGTAATATAATTTCCATTATGATGGTCTGCGAATACGTTTCAACTTATATATTCAAATAAACTTTGGAGTTTATTTCAAACAGCGTAAATTCAAATGCATAATAACCGAAAGCGTCATTGTACTTTTGTATACATTACAATCGAGAGAACTCGACGATTTTTGGTATAAATAGTATCGACCTCTAAATCATAGTCCTTAATATACAGTCATCAAAACACCATACGGCAACGCATTCTTTCACTCGATTTACAATATCATATACATGTTAACAAAACGTTCGAATAGAAATATAATAGCTGAATACTTTACTACACCATTTCGTCGAGTTTACGAGGACAACTCGCATAATATAGTACTATATTTATATATACAGAGTGATTCAAATATAAGCACTTATAAACCATTCTTTAAAATTCTTGATATATTTTGTACTACTTAAGGATTATAATTTGAAAATACAAACATACATTTTTCAATTGAGAATCTCCTTTTTAAACAGGAATATTATTTAATTTTTTGAAAGTTTAGAAGCATCAAAATCCAATTTTTAAATAACAATTTTTGAGTTATTTTATTTTATGGATCAAAGCCAATACGTTTATTATAGTGAGTTTAGAATTTTAAAGAGTTATAATGATTTTAAAATATTAGTGACTAATAATCTTAATCTATACATATTTATAATTTCTAAGAGTGTAATAATTACACTAGATTCAATAAGTTTTACACATAATTCATATTTCTGTAAAACCATTTTTAACACCATTATTCTTAGTATCAACATAATTTTCAAAAAAATTATTCACTTAATAATTGTTCTCAAAAAAACAAAAGCTTGTATTATCGCAGGACACTCCTTATTAAGTAGTACAAAAAACCTCAAGAATTTGAAGTATAATCTTTTAGTAGATTCAAAAATTCAAAAAAAAAAAATTGTATAAATTCATTATTAAATAAACGAATAATGGCGAATGAATACACTTGGTGAATCACCCTGTATATATCTTATAATACTTGTATATATATACTAATAACTGCAAAAATAATAGTATCCATCGACCATTCCCGCTGCTGCCGCAGGATCCGCCTTTGCTCGAAAGAAAAACGACTTGCGTACCGTATACACAACTGCCAAATGCTTGTTCATACAACAATACGGGAATCACAATATCCTCGAGGCTTTGTCAGGGTTTTTGTTTTTCTTAGATGGAGTGGTTGAGGATGCAGCGCTGTCAGAGGAGAAGGGGGGTGTATATTTCTTCGTTCGGTTGTACGGGATTACGTGGTGAGTGGCGGCGAACGACCAGAAATAAAATAAAATAAATAAATATAACGGGATGAGAAAAAATAACATTCCGCTAATGTCGTACGCGTGTGTGTAAAATGATTTATCGGTATCTATGCGGTATATATGTATACAATATAGTCAACTGGAGACGGTGGAGGTGGTGTGTGACACGATGCTCAGTAGAGGGTATAACGCGCGCGATGGTATTGAGCTCTATTGGGATGATCGTGTTTTTAACCGCACTGTTTGGAATTCTGAAAATGTCCCGCGGAAAGAGTGAGAGATAGGCCTCCCCGACCGGTCAATATAATATATATATATATACGTATCTATGTATATGTGGTTGGACACGAACGCGGGCGCGACTTTAGGGTAGGGTATTAGGTCACAGACGTATAGTCGGCTCTTCGGTTAACACCTCTCTAATAATATACGATGCGACGTGGCGATACTCGTAGAATTTTTTTCAGCTATAAGTACGCGAAACGAGGAGTGCAGCGTCGTGTGCGTGGCGCGTCTCGCTTTTCTCGGACCCTATTCACGCCGCAAATCCACCGACCCGCAATATTATTCCATCCCTCCCACCACAACTATACCCCTCTCCTACACACCAAGTACTGATATTATTTTCGCTATGTTTTGCTACTTTGATAGTTCGATCTACACACTCGCGCGTCGTATTACGGGCGAACACCAATCGTATACGTCATATAAAATATAATAATATTATATAATATTATAATATTATCAATCGTAGTTTATATTATATCACTATTAGACACTATTTATCGTATTATATATAGATATATAGAGTCTATATAAACATAGTTTATACTCTATATATTATGTAATTAATATTCCGGTATTTTTGTGTTGGACGTATGGCTTATTTGTTGTTGTTTTCTTTTGTTAATTGTTAAAGCCGTTGATACGATCACAATAATAATGACACGACGTACGACTAAATTATAATCTACCTAAGTTTGTATTTTATTAAAATCACATTATTGCGCTATTGCAGTTTCGTTGACGACTGCTATAATTGTGGTGATAGAATTGGTCGAACGTAAACAATAAATCGTTTCCAATAATGTGCTTCATGCGTTTTTTGAAATCGTTTAAATATTCACTGTTGCCAGTGGCTAAATTTAAATTTATGTTTTTTAATCATTATACGAACACCCGGTTATTTTTGCCGGAGTAGGACCTGTACCCGCGGAGTAAACACGCGATCACTTAATAGCAGTCACAAAATCGTCGGGCCACATCTTAAAAAACAAAATATATAATACGAGTATATATATTATATAGTACGCTTATTGCTTTCTCACGACGATTAAGTGCTTCGTCCGTTCTCTCCCTCCTCGGGGCGAAAACAAATATATCCTATGCTATCTCGTTAATTCGTTTCACTCTCCTGTATAATATAGCCGTTCTATTATTTATCGCCTCGGCGCGCAAAAAACAAAGCGACGCGGAGGATTACAATCTCGAAGGGGGTAAGTAGCAGTAGGTACCTTATAGTACAGTACCTATATTATACACTGATCGTGGGCGGTAGTTCAGAAAACTGTTTTCACAGTTAGGTGAGAACTGTGCTCAGCAACGTTATACGGTAAACGTCAAACGCAATTAAACACGGTGTCCCGGCGAAACGGGTCGCTTAATTAAATTTTCGCCTTTTTATGTCTGACAACCTTATCGCAGTAGCCGTCTCTGTGCACGCCTCCCCCACACTGCCGCCGCTATCGCCGTCCGAGAAGGACCCTCTGTTGTGTCTGTCCTCTTCAAAGTTAAATGGCAAAAAAAAAATGAACTTGTATATACGTATATAGTACATACAGCACGAGGTCGTTTACATGACGGGTAGGGTCGGTACAGTTGACTGCACATGACTAGAAAACACGCATAAGATACACTTTTAATTTCATTTCGTCGACGTTTTTATTTATATTTTTTTTCGCTATACTACTTCTCCCACTTACAGCGTTTCAGTAACACTGTGTGTGTGTGTGTGTGTGTGCGTGCGTGCGTGTGTGTGTGTGTGTGTGTGTGTGTGTGTATGTACGCCGCCAATAAAACGTTATGAGTGAGAGTCAACTGCCTTAAAATCCTTGTTACGTATTTTTTTCAACCCCGCGTCCCCGTCCTGCGTTCTCTGCGTACTCTCCGAATAGCGCGGGAATTCGAGAAATTCCGCAGGCTTTTCCCTTACCTTTTTCCTATACTTTTATCCATTATGCAGATCAGTCTCTGGTAGGAGAGGTTGAGTAGGTTAGGCAGGTTATGGGAGAGGGTAAGAGACTGAGATGAGAAAAAAAACCGATTTTCGTACGCGCGTTTTATACATATATATATTTAGGAGGTAGGAGGTATCTACACATAATAATATATACCTTTTGATCCGTTGTGGCGATGTACGGCAGGTGGGTAATAAAATAGCGACGGTATAGCGCGCGTTTAACCGTCTTCCCGATATTTTTATTATTATATCAATTTATCATGACGTCGTTTCACTGGACTGCGAATGGAATGATCCGCGTTGGTAATGCGCGCCTAGCCAATATTATATTATGAAAGACCATCAAATGTCATCTCACCACAAGATACATTAGTACCCACCTACTTACCGGGTTAGAACTGACCACAGTTTCCGCATGCTGGCAATTATCAGTATCGGTTAATCACCGGCATTCTGTATTTTCGTTTTTTGAGAATTGAGAATTAATATTTTTGGATTCAATCTCACATGACAACATTTAAAACAATTTATTCTTTAAATAAAATATCAAATTTATTTATTTCAAATTTGATTGTTTAAAAAATGATTTTTCGCTGATAAAGAGTTCTAATTTTCTATTTTTACCGAAAATACTGTCGATGCCGATAATAATTAACGAATTGGTACCATTTACCGATGTACTCGTATTAAAATTTGAAATACCTACCATCATCACTATTTCAGCTGGTATACCTTTTATACTATAATAATAATATTATGTCACGGTGATTTAATTTATTATTCCCTAGAGGTTTTCGTTTTCATTCGACTCAACACCACAGCCATTTGTTGTACGACAAGTTTGTTTCGTATATACACCGCATATTCATATTATATTGTTTATTGCTATATCGATACGGTTAGCAGCATCAAAAACATGCTAACGATCGAAATAGTTTTATTTATTATTATTATTATTTTTTTTTTTTAATAATAATCAATATATTTTGTTATTTTATATTCGTCACGAAAATAATAATATAAACCACTTAAACGACACTATGACTGCTCCGTTGTCCTTGTCACCCCAAGTTAAAAAAAAAAATATAATACCAGCGTATCTTGTTCGGCCATCAAAATATTTCACTCCCCATTTTTTCCCTCTCGAATTAGTTTGCAGTCCAAAAGAAGTCTGATTAAAATAATAATGCAATAATACTGCTTTTAAGATTAAGTCACTTTGATATAATGGGTGAGAAAAAAAAAACCCGGAAAATTCCGTCCATTTCATACGCCCTGGAAGCAAAAGAAATCTTTTTTAACTGCTCATTATTACTTAAATACAGTTTTTATTCGTTGCCCGACTTTTTTCTTATTCATAATTAACAGAAAAAAATGTTTTTTTCAGTCGTTTAATCGAATAACTTTTTCAATTATTGAAATCGTTTAAACTTACTGTTTTTAGTTGAAACTTTTGACTCTTGCAGTGTTAAAAAAAATAATAAAAAAATTAATGTTACATTATTTTTATGATACTTGTACATTTATATATTTAATGTTGTATACAACATCGTTTATTATCGTATATTTTAAAAATTAACAGAAAAATGTAAATCATATAATGCTGTATCGTTAGTGTTCAATATATAACTACTATGAAATGTTTAGTTTTTATATATACATATATGGTTGCCTATTATACAAAATTTTAGTGCATTTTTAAACAAGAACCAATTAATCACAATACGGTAAACAGAGGTTTCATTACATATACCTACTTTTATATTATGTCAACATTTTTATTTGTAATACAGCTAACATAATTATTACCATTTCATTAACCCGTTAGTGTTTACTTTAATTTAAGCCCTTAATTATTATCCCTGAGATTTTTAATCGAGATTTCCCACTAAGCAAATATTTAAGAAGGAAACGACAGTTAATTAAACCAGCAACGGCAATACAGAAGTACTAAATAATTTTTATAAATTTTACGAAAAAACAGCATTAAAACAATTATTGTTAATGTGCTTGAGTATGATGTCTCATATTGCATTTGCATTATTCACAACACGCGTCATCTGCAGTAAGATTCCACTGCATAATAAACCGTTAAAATCCACCGAGTTTGAAATATAAAAAAACAAAAAAATACAAATTAAATTCTAAATTAACAGTCAAAAAATAGGTATTTTTTTTACTAATTCGTCATAATGTTATTTTTAATACTTTAAATATTATTTAATATTGTTTTTACCATAGATTATTCGTCTTACATGTATACATTTATTTCGATTTTAAATCCATAACTATTTCTATTTTGTTGTCAATTAAATTAATAAGACGTAAGTACTACAATGAAGTCATCACATGTAAACGATCTTGGTTGATTATTATTTTATCTCATTATTATTATCATCATCATCATTATCTTTATTATATTATTATATTGTAATCTGTACAACTTTGTTACACCTGAGCTTGGATGTATTTTATTGTGCCTTTTATAAATATGATATAATGTTTAAAGAAAGACCTCCCATTTTCCTCTTGTCTACGAACACGTGCACTTGTCACATAAATTACGTATGCAATTAATTTCTCAACACTTTCCGACATGAAAAAAAAAAATAAAACACATTATAATATTATTAATAACACATATTATTATAATTGACAGTGGGCTGTGCAAATGTGTGGCGGTTGGAAAGGTTTCTTCGGTTTTCTTGCTGCCAGCGCTCACCCTTTCCTATTATAATTGCGCGTAAAAATAAACAAAAACATTTTAGTAGTAATAATAATAATGAATCGGACTCAATTCAAAACATTTACGTGGTTTGCCTCTTAAGAATTTAGCTTGCGCCTTTAAAAGCTGAACGACATATGTGCGGGTGCCGGGCACTTGTGCAAAACTTCCATTGCGGAAACGTGTCGACATGTACACATACATTTATATATATATATATATATATATGATTTTGCAACGAGTCAGTAAGTTTGTATTAACTATTGTGGGGATAAACTAAACTGACATAAACGAGAGCCCCACGATGTCTGAGGGTTTTCTTTTTCCTATTATCGCTCTGCAGAAAACGAGAACTCTGAGTGCTTCAGTTATTAGGGACTGCTAAACGAGAAAAGCAAAACGACTGTCGGGTGGAAAATTACACTATCGCTATATAGTTTAAACAAAATTATATGTAAACAAACTAAAAAATTAAATAAAAATGAATGAACGTGTATGTAATAGCAGCGTTATACTATAGTTTACAAACAAAATACAATAAGAAAGACTACTACTGTAGCGTTTTATACAGTCCATGAGTCACATTACCATGAGTGTATGGTATCATTGATACGATGATTTGCGATGTGAGTTACATCATACATATTGAATAAATGTGATAAAAACTTATATGAATAGAGGGATAATATTTGAATGTGGAGCTCGTGAGGATCGATATTAGATCAATTTTAAGCTTTTTATACTATAGGCTTTATGAGAGGGGAGTGTATATGGGTTAGAACTTTTTCTTCCCTAAATATTTAAATTGTTAAAAAAAGTATGGCTTGACCATCGTCGTCCTTATTTTTATTTAATTTTAATATTACAAGTTGTTTGATCATTAATTATTACCCCTTTGGAATAAATAAATAAGTATTGTTTAATTTCACGATTGACTTGGTATGTATTATGTATTGTATTTACCCGAACCTTCTTTAAGTACATAATATGTGTTCTGCAGTATTATTTTTGAATTTTAACATTTGCCTTTGTTTAATTTGTTTAGAAACAATTTTTGTTTTTATGATAGCCGATATTTTTCGTTCAATATTTACTTAGCATCGTGATGATTTTGGTAGGACTGTATCGGCACTGCTAATATATCGATGACTGTGTTAATTGTGATAATTTATTTGGACCCTTCCACCTGCGCCAAAGAATATCTGCACCTGGTCATCGTCTTGTAAATACGTTAAATTAATATTTTTAGCCATTTTGTATCGAGCTAACGACTTAAATACGATAATTAGATAACTTGTTCTTCAAAAAGTGTTATTTATTGAATATTAATGTTAACTGTGTAATTAATATTTTTTAAACGACATTAAAAGCCTTGGTTTGTTGTATATATAGTATCATTATGGTGTTCAACGGGTTTACGTTTACAGTGCAATGGTTAGTGAGTAATTTGTTGTACCATTTATTTTTTTAAGTAGGTAAAATTTTTTTATTCCTTAAGTAAAATATGATTAAACCTCTAAAACAATCATATACCTATAGGTACGTGTGACAGAAAACTCTTCAGTTTTCTTAAAAATATATTTTTTTAATAACCACTTAGGTGACTGGGTCATTTTTTATGTAATGATAAAAAAAAAATAGTTTAGTTATTATAATTATTAATTATTTAACTAAAAATTTAACGAATTAATCAAATAAAAAAGTCTTATGAAAAAAATAACATTTTAGATTGTTAATGCTTCCACTTTTTTCTTTAAAACTACATAGACAAAAATGTAATTATATATTTCAACAACTTTAAAAGTAAAATCATCTTATTTTGATGTACCTATGTCCTATATACTTCGTTTCACTCTAAGATATCATTGATGACAATGTGCTCGAAAGAAAAGTAATATACATTATATTTGAGTGGAAATTGTGGAACTACAATCAAAGAGAATATTACGCAATAATGTGCTTTAATATTCATAAAACGACCTCTCAGGGAATTATGGTTCGTAACGAGGGTAGAGCACAATAAGGAGAGATAATTATGATCTTGAGTGATGCATTATAATATCGGAGAGTAGCAAGTATAAATTAGGTAAGACGTGAGGTAAAATGAATATTCTTAGATGAACATGAAATACGCGTTTAGTCGCCGTGATGTCTTATTTTCATTCGAGAAACCTGTAATTATAACGTGACTTAACGTGACGGTGCACGCTAAACTTCAAAAACTCAATGTCATGAATAAAATACTGTCGGTCAGATGACAAACTGATTCCAAGTGTGAAATATATAGTCCCCGGGCTATGTATTACAGAAATGATAGCTGCGGCCTTAACCCGCCCGGTGTGTCCATAACATCGGTTATGAACAATAATCGTGTTAATATTATAAATTAATAACACGGTTTGGAGTAGGTTCGGCGGGCTGTATGCAACCGGGCGTGTAAGACTATATATTATAGTAATATTACTATGAGTAATTTGTTTTTACGACTAAAACTGTTTTCGCAGTTATCCTCCATATTATATTTTTCAGCATGCCAAGCGCGATTGGGTAACGCGTCGATTAAAAAGAATATATTTAATTATACACGTTTTTGCATAAATGGTTATTGTGCGGTGCGATTCGTCGGTGTAATAATATGAAAAAATACTATACCTATTATATATATATATATATATATATATATATAGGGCTCCACCCCAGGTCAAAATGTAGTTATGTATTCATTATTTTAAACTCATTAATATCACGATATTACACTAACATCAAAGTGTGTGTGCGTGTGTTTATGATCGAAACTAAGGCTACTTGTATTTTACTTACTATATTTTATTTTTATATCATTAACAACGCTAAAACCGAAACGATTTAATTTTGGACACTTCGTTAATCATTCGGGTTCGAAATTATGTTAGATGATTTATCCGAAAAATAGATAAACACTGCGAGTCGTCATAGACTATTTGTTTCATTAAAAACTACTTTTGCTATATGATGTATATATTATGTACAACCCTACAACACATCATTGATCTATAACCTATAAAAAGTATAGAAACAATTTAATGATTATTGACTCTACTAAAATAAGCAATTGTAGCGAAAAATTTAAATAAAAAAAACAGTTTAACTCGATATTATCATATTTATAGACTTTTAGTTGTGTAATATTTTTAACTATGACTATATGTTTGACTGAATTTGTTTTCTTTAGTTCTTATCTTATTGCTATTCAAATTATGCTGCAAACAGTGCGCGTTCTTTCGATGAAACAGTATCGTAACGTTTAACTGTACATTATTACCAATATGGTTAAATAGATTTTTTAGCTCACATATATATATATATAATTATTACTGTCACATTAGTTGTTTGTAAATTGGTGTATGAATTATTATTGTTAGCAATTATTTTTATTTCAATAGATAAATTTTAATTTGCATTTATTATTCGACTTATACAAAAAATGTTAAATAGAAACTAGCGTATAATTACCTACAAGTTACAAAACTAAATTATGAGATTTGAAAATATACACATCATTCGTTCGACGTTTATATTATCGTTACAATTAAGTCGTCAAATTAATATTCAAATGCATATAATTAAATGCTCACTGCACTCTTAATACACATTAACATTTGTATACAATTAATATTTGTTAATACCTACGTATTACCACTATTACCTAAATTATAATTCACTTCCCACATATAATAACTCTCCAAATAATTGTAGATACTTTAACTTAAAAGTAACACACAGTAAACGCCAACTATTAAACATAATGTTGTGCATTCGGATAATAATGCATAACCTTTGTAGCAATGAAGTATAAGAAAATAAATTAGTTCGGTTTCATTATCGTTTAAGTATTCAATAAAATTACATATGTTAATATTATGATGCCACACATTCTTTATCACACGCTCAATATATTATAGAAAACTAATACTTGTCTTGTCGTAGTAGTGTTGGACTAAACTGTTTCGTGTATGTTAAATCGACGTGTAATGTATTTTAGGTAATATAACAAATCGCATGAAAATTAATTAATAGTCTTGCGATGAGTCTTTATACGTTAGAAATAATAATTATATATAATGTGCTTGCCTCGTTTAAAAACGAAAAATTGCAATATCTCTCTTAAACGTTTAGTATCAGACCTCATCCACTGATTTAATAGTTAACTTTACTATTGATATGTTTAATATTGATTTTATGTTATGTTATTAATAAGTTGTGAGCTCTCAATGTTGGTCTTACAAAAAGTAAACAAGCAATATTATGCAGTACATACTATTACTGAGAATTTTTATAATCCTCGACATTACCGTCTTTAAAATTAATTTTCGAAAGGCAATTTAGAATTTTATTCTTTTTACATAAAATAAAACTTAAAAGTTTCTCTATTATTCTTTATATATTTGATATATATATTACATATTATAATAGTTCTAACTCTAGTTTTCCTTATTTTTTTCCTATATATTTTGAAAAGCATCGAGCATTTTCTTATTCTAACCCCTATCCTTCCCGAGTGCCAACTCGTATCTACCAAGTAGCTGCCAGATTTAGGCACCGTCAAAGTTGGAGATTAGTGCATAGCTGCTGCTCCTGAACGTGAGTGATTTCAAAATAAATCATGATGCGCTAAACAAATAGTATAGTTATAAAGAGTGATGTTTAGCGCCACGTCGGATATAGTAATACGCGCGATATTACGAAAACTCGATTATGCTTTAGGCGATTCGCGAAATAACTGCGTGATACCGCGTCCTTCCCTATCCGGTCAAAGTATCGTCGCGCTGCTGCAGCGCACGTCCGGCGGCGGGGTGGCGTGCGCGCGCTTGCCCGGAAGTTTACGATACTTTGATGTTTCGCGGTTACTTAGCGTTTTGTTTACCATGTATCGCAGACCGCGCTTTTGTTGACTGGTCGAGCACGTATAGATTTGTTAATAAAGAACGAACAGACCCTTCTCGGGATTTGTATGCGCAGCGGATTATGTACGGGCGTCGGCCGACATGACGCTTCTCCATATTCGCGCGCGCCGACGAGTTCCGGGACGTGTATTATAGTTTCGAAACGTACACAATATCCGTCTAGCGGCGAGCGGCGGCGGCCGAGGGATAACGAGTATATAACTCGAGTCCAAAACTAAAAAGAACATCATAATTCATAATAATATGTCGGGCACGCGTTCGACCGCTGAACGATACTGCGCGACTCTCAGATTATTTCATATCGTGTATAGTATGCCGAGGCACGTCCCGGCGGCGTTGTCAAAATATTCGGTAGAAACGAGTGCGGCAAATATGTACCTTAATCATGTTAATTTAAAAGTACGATTAATACGATTAATAATGTCATTAAAATATTATAATATTGTTGTATAATTTTAACCGGAAAGTGTCTTGACAATTTCGTCTGACCCGCACGATCATACAAAAATTTATATTTCTTGAATGGTCGTGTGGTGATATCACGTGAATACATAATTGTGCACGATAACATAATAAAAGTAAAATGTCTTCGGTTCGAATCGTCTATTCAATAAGTAATAATACACGATTATAGTTGATTAAAACTGTTTTATTAAAAAATAATTAAACCACGCTTAACCGCGATTTAATGTCATATAAACGCGTTTAAATAACTTGATCAGCCAGAACTTAACTTCGGTCGTTAACAAATGTAAAATATTTTAAATTCCTAATCATTGACGGTGGTTTGATGACGATGACGCTTATCATTATACTGAACTATTGAAATTAATTCATATGCGATTTTAGCTAAATCATAAAATGGGCCAATATATTATTGTTATTATGAATAATAAAGTGAATTCTGTTTATGCCAATTACACAAAACAATTAATTGCGGATGAATATTATTCACTGTTGTAGAATCGGTCAATTTTTAATTTTTGATTTATACCTTTGTAAGATACAACAATATTTATACGTATTGACTGACCATAATATGTGTAGTTCTTATGTATTATTGATTTTCAACTTAAACAATATTTAGATTTTTATTTTTATTTTAAGTTACGAATTGATTCATTAAGTACTCTTACTCCCTTTTTTTCTTTTTCAATAATATAGTTATTCAAAAACTTATCTTTGACAATATTTTTAAACTCTTGATATTTTTTATACTATTTAAGGAGTATCACAAAGAAACAAACTTCTGTTTATCAAATAACAATAAATTTACTTTTACTCAGTAAATTATTTAGTGGATAATTTTTCTGAAAATTAAATTTAAACGTATCAAAATCAAAATTTTAGCTAGAAGTTTTTGTGTACCAATGAATACCTAATGATAATAGATGCATACAATTCGCTTAAAAAATACGGTGGCTATGATTATTTAAAAATGTTATAAGACAAACATTTTAATCACTAAAAATCACTAAATCAAATTTTTAATTATATATATTATTATTAAAAAAAAAAAAAAAAAAAAATTACCCACTAAATAGTTCACAGTAAAAAAGAGGGAGAGATTCTCTTTTGAAAAGCTCAAGTTTGCATCACCATAAAACACTTCATAAATAGCGCGAAAAATCTCAAGTGTAAAAATATGGTCTTTTTAAAAATCAGAATTTAAATAAACACATTGTTAAACGAAATCATCATGGAGGGTGAGCATGCTTGGTGAATCACTCTATACATAAATTCTGTATCGATGTAATAATGTTATTATGAATGGTTCTCTGACAATTTTACAAAAATATTGATAAAAAAAAATACTTACTGACGTGGAACAAACACGGTTAGACATCGACACACCATACAATATATATGTATATCCATCTATAAAAAGATAGAAAAAAAAGAGAGAAGAGAGAGAGAGAGAGAGAGAGAGAGATGTGGAGCGATAAAGACGTTTAAATGTGTTAAATTCGTCGCGTCTTCTCCACCGCTCACCCGAGCGATACTAAATCTCTAAACGAAAACAAAAATATCGGTCCAGCTGTCGGTGTGTTATTACGTGTTTAGGCGCATAATGTTTACACGGCTGGCATTACTATTGACTCGGTCGTATACACGAGCCTGTAAGCAGCAATTGGGCAAATCATCGACCGTGTACGCGTAAACCGTCGGATTTACGACACTCGCGCGGCGAACTGGTCGTGATCGACGACGCCACCCTGTCCGCTCTGTGCGTGTCGACCGAAGCCGCTCTAAACTTAATACGGATTTGTATTTGTGTTAGTTTGTGGAACAATATCAAACGAACTGCGTTTGGTGGTTTGGTGTGAGACCCAAGTTTTATTTTCTCATTATTTTCAGTATATTGCCGCTGTTATTGTTATGCTCAGTAATAAACGCTCCGCGCACTGACCTCGATCTTAAACATGTGTATACACGTTGTGCGTTAACAGGTGATGATGTTACTTGTAGGTCATAGCTGTATTTAAGGTCTATATAATCAAATGATAAATTCGGGATAGAACTGTCCGTGTGAATTTACATGCGTTTTCCGAGAGTCACCTCGTCGTGGGTTGTTTTCAATAAGTAAAATTTCTTTAAATTTCGGTAATAATCTGTGTTATTTTTCTTTTGAAACAATTAAAACGAATCAATGTACAGAAAATCGATTGTATTATAGAATATAAATAGGTATAAATAACTAAACCATACTTATAAACATTAATTTATGCATATATTGTTTTCATTTCTTTTACATAAGTTATAACTACATTTACTATAACTCATAACTATAAAAAATAAATATAACATAATGAAATGTAACAATAAATTCCAAAAATTGGTAAACATTACTTATTGGTTATTATAATTAAATACGATGTTATTTGGTTTTCAAGCTTTTTCATTGTACATAGTAAATTAAATACAATCCTGTCCAATTTATAATATATTAAGCTGTACTCTTAGAACTGTACTATACTAAATAATATTACTGATTTTGTGTTATACAATACCATAGTCCATAATGTACAAACAGTAAAGATTCGTCAATTCTACCTACCTTTGCTAATTCCTATGCATATGTTGTTAAGAATCTTGTAGTTAAAAATATTGAATATAAGTATTATGTACCTACCTGGAGACCATGAGGCTAATATATTGTCGAATATAATAGTATAAAAATTAATAAATTTTGAAACGTGAGAAAGCTGAATTTCATCATAGCTCTGACCAAAAATAGTGCTCCCAATACTATTCATAACTTCAATTAAATCCAACAAAATCGTGAGAATCGTTATGTGACCGCCATTTTCTACGTTGAATGACACAGAATAGACAAACAGAATAGTGTTCGTTAGATAGTTTTCATTAAGACAGTACTCAGATAAAGATCTTATAACATTAGTAACATCCCTCATAAAACTCTATATAACTGCTTTTCAATAATTCTATAGTTATATTTTAAAGTCTAAGTTATTCATAATATTATAATATAATACAAACAACGTTTGCGTTATTGACTGTTGATCAAGTTTCATTGATTGACATTTGGCACTCAACAATAGTGCAGATGTCACCACACAATCTATTTTTTGTTGACACGCTTTTTGTGATTCGTTATTAGGTACTTATAAAATATCCGAATATGTAAGAACATTTTTCAATTTTCACTCCCCCTCATATAAACACACATACATATATATATATATACAGTGTTATGGTAGTCCAACGACATCGATTTAAACTTTCTGCACTGGTGCAGCTGCGAGTGAACTCGTGTGGTTCATATAATATGTGTTTTTCCGAAAAAAAAAGTTGAAACATTTCGCCGTAATCATCTCATCCCTCGTCATGATGTAGTGTAGGGACGTAGGTTTAATAACACCGAATCGCATTGGCCGTCGAAAAAGTGATTTTCAACATCCAACTACCATATATACAGGAGGTGCAGTGTCGACTGCACCTTTCAAAACACATCAAGGAAGTTTGGTAATAAGTTTTACGCGGGACCCGTCCTGTGCAACGGTCAATCACGAAGTAGTAGTATAGTATTATATCAGTAGTAAGAACCGTATAATATTCTCATATCGATTTCACCTCGAACGAAATTTACTATACTAAAGGACAGACGACCGTAAATAGCGAAAACATACTTCGGATTTTGATTTACACTTCACGCGCATGTCAAAGCGATCAAACCCGTGTACATATGATATACCTAGTGTAGAGCATATATCATATGCTTTGACTTTTTTTGATGCGTTTGCCGATTATAAAGTGATCCAATCAAAAAATATCATTCAATCTCACAAGAACATCGCCCGTTTCTATTTACCTTTAACTGTCATCATATTATTGCAATGCCGATACTTCTTTAATGGTTTTTGCTATGATTTACTACCAGTCTTCTGAAAAAAAATATACCAAAGTCACACATTTCAGCTTCGTTATTAATTCATTGCAAATTGTATTTTCAGCCAAATATTTCAAATGTTTGAACAAAATAACCTTTATTTAAATTTTGTACAAAACTAGGGTATCATTTTTTTTAAATTAAATTTGTTGACTATTTTAAATAACTATAAAAACATATAATGATTATGTATGAACTATATCTATTTAATTCTTTTGCTAATGCTCTTAAATGTTAATTTATTCTAAACAATTATTTACAACTCAATATTTATCTCATTACTATTGCTCTAATTTCTTAGATATTATGTTGGCTTGAAAGTCATACATATTATATATTTTATAAGGTTATAAAGGCAAAGGTACACTCTTAAAGTGAGCGCTGTGAAGAAAACTTCACACAGTGCACATATTATGATTATATTTAACGACGTAGTCATTTTAGTTGATATTTCGAAGTCAAGGTGATTTGTTAAGATAATATAAATATAGTTATAAAACTACTCGATATGTTATAAAATAAATACAATGTACCTATACTTTATTATTAATTATAATTATTACTAAGTATTTAACAGCTATAGTTATAATTAGAGCTAGGATTTATATAATTATAAATATTTTTTATTATTCGTTATTCGTTATAATTTTAATACAGAAGTAACCAGTAGATGATTAATATAAAACCTGCGTATAAATAAATAATAATAATACGTAATTTGCAGTTCTGCGAACATAATACTGTAACAAGCGGTAGATAATTTAAATCTGTAAGCATAGAAATATATTGTGAAGTTCTAAATAATCCTTAGCCTAAGTTAAAATACTACAGATTTTGGTCTCTTGATATTTTAAACCTAGTGGCGACAATCGAGGTATTACTATCTTCTAAAAACTACCCAGTATTCTCGTATTCTAATTGTAACTGTACGAGTTCTGACAAAGACGTATGGTTGTTTTAAGTTATTTTGGACTATTATAGTCGACAATAATACAATATGCATTATTTATTAATGTAGGTACATAAAAACATTTTTTTTTTTTTTTTTTTTGACAATGTACGCAACGAGGCCTATTTATTCTAATATTAAGTTAATTTATGCTGAGTATTATAGTGGCAGTATAATGTTACTATCTGAGGAAACGGTGTAACCTTTTTATACTTATAATAACTAGAATGTGTAATATACGTCTATTACATACATTACCTTATATCAGCTATATTTGGCCATTCGGATTGACTACACTTTGTCCTTTACATAATATCGATTACGCATAGTTAAAATATTGGAAAAAATACTTAAATAAATTCACCGTGAATAACACTATCGATTGTTATACGTATTTACAGTCAACAATAACGCCAACGCCCGCAAATCTTTAAGTATAAACAAATTGTAGGTTTTAATTTCATTACTGGTAAATATAATATAAGCTCGATATTTCCGCTTCAATTGGAATTGTTCTTCAGCTCGTTCTGTCCGTTTAAATTTAAATCGGTTGAATTGTGTCGTATTGTTTTCACGGCAATTGTTGTAACACGACCAAAGTTGACGCTGGCAGAATCGTTCGTAGAATTTCGAAGCTTTTTTGTCGCTCACGATTATGCACACGCTTTGGCAGAGCGTTCAACGCGTCGAAATTCTTGGGTCGAAAAATTTAACAACGACAGCGCCTTTAACCGGAAAGGTCGGAGGAGTTTTCATTATTAATATTACTTATGCTTAGATAATATGAATAGACTCAAATACAATATGCATTAGACGATGAACGCACTTGTATCTAATATGATAAACGATATTGATTGGAGATTAGTTTTAGAAGAATTTATAAATGGTTAGGGTATAGATAGTTAGTTTAGTTTTAGGGTATCGTTTAAATTCCACAACTAGGAACATTCGTTTGTGCAAACGATTTTTCTACATAATATTATAAATTATAATGTAGTTGTGTAATACGTATGCTGTAGTGCTTAGTTTTCTTTAATCTTTAATAACATCTTGATGGAAACTCTCGATTAATACTTAATGGTGTCTCGACATGCAAGGCGTCTATTTCATGGTTAATAGTTATGATTTATATTTGTCAGTTTGTCACCATAGGATTGTCCGTACAGTTCGTTGTCTCTTAGCTTTATAGTAGGTACGCTAATAACGTGTTTCGATATGTTTAGTTTTGAACAAAGTAAATGTATATCATTGCCCATTGGTATTTTTTAATGTGTCTCTTTCGTTAATTATATCGTTTGGCGTTGGTTATTATACTTCCTATTTATTATACACTATGAACAATTAAAATTAAAATCGAATAGTATGACATTTTTTTTTTTTTTGTATCATAATTTATTAAAACGCACTTAGACGTTTTTTAAAATACTTTTTAAGCACATCATAACCCATATTGTTTATTCCCTCGACTATATCATTAAATATAATGCGCTCTGTTCTGTGCGATGCGTATTACATACCTACTCGTGTACTCGTATTATGACAACGGTCAGTGGTTGACGAAAAACTAAACACAAACCTAATCTATATAAGATGACCATAAGGGTGACTACGTACCATACTCGTACGTTATAATAATATTATGCAAGCTGCTCTTGTCGACGAAGTCGGACTTTAGACGAGGTGGCGGTGGCGATAACAGCGCAGCGCTTTTGCCACGTCACTAGCACTCACATACAGATACATATATAGAGACGAGCACTAACACACACATTACAACTGACTATTATAAATGTTTATACAAACGAGTGCTGTGCAATATACACATTACACACACATACGCTCGCACGTATTATTTATACATACATATGATATGAATAGGACAATAGTAGTGTAGTCAGCGGTGAAGATAAAACGGTCGCCAAACACATAGCCGTGATCGCGACGGGTCGCACTTGTCCGTCCGGCAAAGGTCTCTCTCGCGATCGCAAACTCCGTGCTCGGTATTACGGTACAGAGTACTATGGCGTGTCTATATGATGAATGCGAAGATAGCTGCTGCGACACAAGGGCTTTGGGTTCCGGTCACGCGGTATAACCTTACCCTGTACTGCCGCCGCCGCGTCCTTTCCCTTCTCTAAACCGCTTTGACCCCTTTTTCACCCCACCAACACGACAGTGTATATACACTATTATACTGATCTGCAGTTTTCTTCTTCAAAAAGGACAAATACTACTCGCGTCCAGCACACACACACACACAATCGCAGTAACTGTCCGTTTGTCGTCGTCGTAGTCGTGTTCGTTGTCGTTGCCGCCGCCGCCACCGCCGCACCGTTGTTTTCATCCCTCGGGCGACATGGCAAAAATATGTTCAACGGTCGTACTTACGACAATAATAATAGTAGTAATCATTTTCCCCTTTTCAGACAACCGCAACAAATACTAAACTCCATACCGCCGACGACGACCCGTCACCCATAAATAATTTAACGCATCCTCGCCCTGGTATAATCGTGTTGCCGTTATATTATATATGTATATAAGCGCGTAATATATACACGCATATTGCGTGTATGTATATATATATATGTATGTCAGTATGTGTGTACACTGGCGTCACCCTAAACGCGACGTTTGGACATTTAAAACGGATATAGTGGGCCAAACAGATGTTTGAATTCTTTTTTTCCGTCACCCCAATAGCTGTTAGTTTTATCTCAATATACGTGCGCAATATACACATCGAAACTGTACGTACGTTTCGTTTACGGAACGTTCAACAAGTCGTATCGTATTGTTTTCGTGTTACATTATATACAGTCCACTATACTTTAGTAGGGAAGCATTATCGTTTATAGGTGGGTATATTTGTTGTATTAATTAGATATATATCACTTCTGTTATATACATTTTTTTTACGCTATAATCATTTGATATAAAAAATATTTATTTTTAAAACACTTACGCAACTTAACCTTGACTCCCGAGCGCGACTAACCGGTACGACGGAACTATATCTGATTTATATTCTGACTTTATACATACAATTATCTATCTATCAATCTGTACTGGTTGCATGTTTAGTGCGATCTAAATAATATTTGTCAATATCAAAACTGTCTCTTACATATTATTATATAATATTTTTTTGTATTTTCTTTTAATAAGTATTCATAACTATGTACTTCACGATATATACTTATGAATATATGGTTGCTTACATATTATATATATACATGCGGCTTATTAATATTACGTCTATTGTATGGTAAATAGTGAATAATATTTATGCTGTCTCGTGAAAATAAACAAGAGAAAAATAAATTGTAGAACCTAAGCAGGTGAATAAACCGCTGACGAATGCGTATGGTAAAAGTGTATTATGCACAGACAGGGCTCGATGGTGTATATCAATTGTCGCGCAATTTAAGTTGTAAATAAGGCCGCAGACATTCATTTAGAAAATACCGTGTACCGTAAATATCACTGGGGCTAATCAAATTCTTTTACGCTTCTTTACACACTTACGCCGCGTTCACTACAGCGTTTGCATAAATAGTTTCCGAGAGGAGAACGGTTTCTTCTGTACCAAGTCCAGGCGAAAATAAGAGGGCGTGAAAAAAAATATATAGAATAATAATAATAGTAATAATAATAAAAAGGGGTGTTCATCGCTGCCGTGACTCCTGCTTCTCTTATAATATGTTGATTGTTGCGAGCAGTATATATTATTTCATTTAAATGTTTCTCTCTCCGCTGAAAAAGACTTTTCATCCGTGAAAATATAGAAAGCTGCAGCCACCCTCTAACGCAAAAATAACAAACGGTCGCTTTAGTAATTGAAACCGAAAATCTTTCAGTGACTTGACTAAGCCGACCTCGAGCGTAAAAACTCTAAATGAAATATAAATGAAAAAAAAATCCAACAGACAAGTTTTGTGGCAATTTTTTCCCCGCTAGACTGATGATAAGCCAGACGGGAAAAGACATCGAGAAGTATTTTTTATGCTATATATATATTACATATAAATTACTTTAACCCTTCGAAAAGTCCCTAAAGGATGATGAAATACTGACAGAAAGAAAAATATTTAATTGGTTCCAATTTCAACTGTTTTTGACATTTTTTATTTTTGTTTCTTAACTTTCTGTATATGTCTAACTCAACAAAGTCCATCTAACACAGTATCTAAAATCCATAATAGCTTCTACCAAACATTTTTTTAAATTTATTTTTTCTTTAAATTCAATAATAAAAATTAAAACTACAAATAATAATTTGAGCTACTTTTGTGGAACATTTTATTAACTTACAAATTTTAATTATAAAAATTGGACATCTTATACATTTTTAATCACAAATTTATTTGTAGGTATATTTTTATATTTATAACAAATTATATCAAAATTTGAACTTCAAAGGCTTTTTAAAAAAAGTCATGTGTATGAATTAATATTATTAACTTATGAAGAACCTTATATTAAATATTCAAGATTTTTGACCGAATGAAAACAATTTTACTATTATTAGAAAAAATATCAAATATTTATTAATAACTAAGAAAAAAAGTCAAAGTAATATACTTAGAAAATTATAATAAATAATATATGGCATTGTATAGAAAATACTAAATAATAATATAAATATTAATTTTTATAAGCTTTAAAATAGACAATAATTTGCAATTTTTCGCAATTATGACGAAATAAGTTAAAATTCTAATTTCAAATGCTCATAACTTCATAACAAATGATTGAAGATTAACATTTACCTTCTTTTTTTATTATTTTCTCTTATATTAAATTTGATTTTTATATTAAAAGAACTATTGATATACCTAATTTTTAAAGTTTTTAGACAAATAAAAAATTAATTAACGTCAATTATTAAAAAAAAAAATATTAATATATCTTTAAAACATTATACCTATTTTGAAAATTAATCTATTTATAGAAAATACCTAATATAAAAATTAAGTGAAAATTTATTGCAAATATTCGTTTTTAAATTTCAACAATATAAGAACATTAATTTTGTCAAATATTGGTTTTAAGGTAAAAATTCTCGTAGGTATTTCTCTAACTGCTTTTCTGTTTAATTATCATCATTCATCAGGCCATCCATCAGGGCTGTGAATATTATTATTAACATTTTTCTTTACGTTGAATTTGAAGTTAAGACCACACAGAATATTTTGTTATACATTGCTTATTTATTATTTCCATAGGCCAAAATCATGACCAAATACTAACAAGGCGTTAACCTTAGGATAAATACAGATGAAAGCTTAAAAATATACCTAATATAAAATATGTATAAGATATTATCGTATTTTAAAAAACCCCATATCTGCACATGAGTAAAATTCCCGATCTATATGAATGGACACTGCATAATGGTAACTATTTATAAATAATATATAATAAATATAGGTTTCAAGTTACTCTCTGGAATTAAATAATCACTAGAATGTTTTAAGTAACAAAGAATAAAAGAATTTTTTGAGGGCAACTTTGATATACTTTGGCCTGGCGTATTGAAAATGTCTATTTTTGTCTATACAGTTATTGTTGATAATGTACAAAACTGCATTTGAGCATAATATATTCTTGTACAACAACTACGTGTTTTCTTTATGTATGTTTAATATGTACAATGTACATATTTATAGAGTATAGAGTATAAGTTTCTCAATTTGAACGCTTAAGTTCACTAATATTTTAAATTTAGCACATTTATCGCATTGTCTCGGTTGTTGCACATATTTCGCTTATCTTATTAGTTATGATCGTATTTGTAATATTTGTTATCGATGTATCTACATATTGTCGGTGTCCCGATAAGTTTTGAGTAGACCGATATTATGTTATTATATGTTGTTGCACGGACATTTATCGCACTAAGTGTGCAATGCCGCTCGGCTTACGGATAGTGGTACTACTATACCATTGCAGTCGTTATAGTGAATGACACGGTGTAATTATGCGAGTATTTTTCGAGGTTTTATTTCTCTCCTGTCCGTATGCTATTTACGGCTGGCGTAATTTACGCATTAATCGCGATGGTCCGGAAAAGAGACCATTAGGAGGCGTTAAAGGAGGTTTTTTTGAAAAAAAAACTCCCACCCAAAGCCGCGCTGTAAACTGCCGTTTCGGGTTAAGAGGAGGGAAAAGAAAAAACCAAATAAACCGTCTAAATATTATAATATATATCGTGTCGTCCGTCGTCCATCGTCGTCGTCGTCGTCATCGTCATCGTTTATACCCTTGTAAAAATGCGAGCTCGTATATATAGCACCGATGATCGCGGGCACAGTTGCCAGTTATAAATCATGGTAATCCTATATTTAAATAAAGCACTAGCGGGCGGTGAGAGACGAAAAATAATAAATAAAAATAATGTCGTCGTCGAGTCAGGACTGCCGGGTGGATCGGCGGTGGGTCCTTACTGCAGCCGGAGAGGGCGCGAGAGTGAAATGAACGGATTTCGGTGCCACCCGTGGGACGTTGCGACGGGCGGGTCGGGTGGTGTTAAGGTTGCCGAAAGTATAAGTCCGGCTATAATTGGTTCAGCTGGCGCGCGAAAAACTCCACTTATCAATACCTCATCACGGGCGCTAGACAACCTGCGCCCTGCACTGCGAATCGCGTGCGTGCGTCTGATGCCTGTTTGGCGATATCGTACGTGCGTTGTACTTTTCACCACGCTGGTTATTTTACGATAAGCCTTGAATAGTCTAGAGATTTCCAAATTATTTTCTGTTTTTGGTGTGGGTGGGTGGGTAGAAGTAGACACGTAATTTTGCTTACCCGTTAAACTATACTAAGTGATTCATCAAACATGATCGCCCCACGGCCCACACTTCAAGATATGGGGTAATTTGAAAATTTTAATAATTTATAATAATCGATACACATTAATAAATCGTAAAAACAATTCAACTAAGTATTAAATATATACTAGTTTCAATATTTTAACAATTTTTTACTTATGTAAGATAATATTTAAATATACTTTTATCCTTAGTACAAATATTTTTAATAACTCAAAAACTACTCGTTTGAACTTTTTAATTATAAGTTCGTCAAAATTTTTAAAAAAATTATCCACTAAATAGTATTTAGTAAAAATTGATGGGGGTTCTCGTTTGAATAAGAAAAGTTTGTATTGCTACTTAAGTTGTACAAAAGCTCTCGAGAATTTGAAAATATGATCTTAAATTACGAATATTTAAACATTCCAAAAATCAAAATTTTAATAAATCAATAAAAAAACGGGAGTGGGATGAGTATGTTTGATGAATTACTCTGTACTATGTTAACGTTTTTAACATCTTTACAGTAACCTATATGCTGTGTGTACACTTTTTTCAAGTTTTTTTACTCGTACTTTACCTTACACACGTAATTACCTAAAGAGTGTATAGTCGGTGCCTGTTTAGAGTCTAAGCTGATCGATCTGTTTGTCAAACAAGCGTATTTTCTATAGTTCTTTTGAATCGTTGGCTGCTCGATTAAGACCTAAGATTTCATAAAAGCTATAATTTGCATACATCTACGTCGTATAATCACACTGTGTACGGCTTCTTCGGAAGATACTTGGTCGCTTCGTCTTTCCAGCTATAATATTGCATTATATTTTATATTTTCGTCGGCCGTCGGACCAAACTCAACATACATACACACACACATACATACACACAACAGTGAGAGTATACAATTCAAACTTTTCTAATATGCTGTTTCGTACACATACGCTCGCGCACACGTTGCGTGGATGCCAAGCTCAAAGGCCGCGCGCCGAAAGTAAATTCTTCAGTACGATGTACAATAATATATATATTTATATAGGTGTATATTGTATACCTATATATTATATTTCATGAATTGAATCCTCGCCAAACTGCGTCCATATGGTGTCACTTTTTTGTTTTTCGATAAGTAAACAGAGTAGCTTACGACGATCGCGATTTAGGTATAACGTCTGACGATATTTCGTGACATCATGACACAGCTTCTGTATAGAAAAACAATATAGTTTAGCGAAGAATCAGCACAAAGGTTTAAACATGATTTTAAATTCGGTTTGGGTAATTCTCAACGAAAAATATTTATATATTTCAAACTTTCTAGATAATTTTATATTGATTTATTTTTGATTTGAGACTCATGTATTCACTACGATGTCTTTGACAATGTCGAATATATTTTTTCAATTCCGAACATAACTAAAATATTTTTGTAGTACCTATTGCCGTCGTTGAATAGTTATTTATATGTTTATATAATGTGTATATAATATATACGATGGGTTATATTATGTGCGTGTCAAACAATATTTTGACACGTCAATCGTGCATATTAAATATTTAGCGCGGGGAGTCGAATGCCGAGTAACGATAAAGGGACCACTTATCGACCCGAGATCGTAGAAAACTCGGTGTCGAAATGGGATCAGTGCGAATTTACCCGCATATGTGAAAATATAAATACGACGTACGTGATGTGGATGTCTGTTTTTCATATATTATTACGCCGTATTGGTTTGCGGACGGCCACCGAATCGGTGCAGCGGAGAGTGGTGGAAATGTAATATTGTCGTCTCCTTCCACCAGTCTCCCCCCCCCAAAAAAAAAATTCTAGCTGATGTCGAATGATGTCTTGCACAACAGGGCTTTTCGATGACAAAATAAGATGGTAAGACGGTTGCCGAGTGAGGTGTTAGTGTCATATTTGTTTTTTTCCTCTTTCTCTTTACCCTTCTTTATTATTATTATTATCGTGTCTGGGCATGGCTTGTGGGTATTATGCATATATATGAAAGGAAGGAACACTCTGTGTAACGCTGCAAACAACAAGAGATACCCGCCCTTCTTCGGCTAAAAGGCTTGGGAAAAGCCCGGATATCGTATTCTTATACATGCAAAAAGAGCCAAATACGTTTTTATACTCCAGCAAACATAATAAAACGAGTGTGTATCCATCGGAAAAGTGAATTTTTTTTTATCTCTTATGAATGTGTGTGGTTTTTCTTCTTTTTCTTTTTTTGGTTTATGTCATACGCGAACATATGGGCGGGCCATGGGTCACTGCCAAGCGCTATTTTCAATAACATAAATGGCCTCTTTTCCACAAGGGGCTGACGTCTTTTACCGGATTTAATTTTATACGCCGGATGTAAATTGAAACAAAACCCTCTCGGCTTTTGTCGTTCAAATGTTTTGTGAATCCGAATGCAATCAGCCATTGTGTGTTCGCCACATAATCACGTCAACAGCTTTTATGAGAAACATGAAACTCTCAAAATTATTTTCCGTTCTGTTAAAGCCGTATATTCAGAGGATTCGAAAATATATATTTACATATCATCGTAATAAAGGAATATTTGATATTCATATTATATATATATGTATATATATATTATATACATATATGGCACACGCGTATAGTATACGACCTAAGCTTATTCCAGATGAGGATTTAAAAAGTTAAAATAAGAAATATCATAAAAGAAAAACATTATCGAAAATAGTTGTATCCGGTCATGTACATAACTGTCGACTACATCTAATTTTTACTATTTCTTTTTTAGTTTTATCTTAAAGTTACTTAAATGTATATGTATGATTTATATTATAACTCTTATTAAAAATAATGAAGAATAAATTATTTATCTATTATTTTATATTTCATTGATGACAATGAATTTAATAATTAATAATTATTTTCGTTGGGTTCATTTTAATTTTGTTTACAAAATCAAACGATTTCATCGTGACAGTCGATTAAAATCAGTGACGTAAACGTGGTTACTTTCTTTGAAAACCTATTATGTAAACACCACTTATTCGACCACACACTAATATATCATATGAAAGCGTCACGCGTACTTATTATTATATGCCTATAGGCGGTGTGTGTAAGTATAAATGTATATGTATACAACGACGATACTCTTCCCCTTGACTCTTTTGTACCGGTAAACAAAAACCCTTCATCGTACGCCGGCAGGTACCTGCTGCGGGCTCTGTTCGCCCCAAAAATATGAATCTGAAGTTGTTTAAACACGTGGATGTTTAGTATAACCCAATGATAGGAGGGGGTGGCGAGTGCGGAGAAGGACGGATTATAATTCTTTTTATGACTCGGCTAATAAAGTATTTCAAAGCCTCTTTCAGCACCACCGACCGATATCATTACCATACCCCCGGATCCACCCCCGCCGGAAGAAATTCCCTTCGTGTGTATACTTATATAATATATATATATATACATAAATATATGCATAATGCCTCTGACAAAGCCGGGCGCAGTCGCCTTTTATATACACACTCAACGAGGAAAACGATAATATCGAGTGAAAAGTAGCTTTAGCGGTGAAGTGGAAAAAAAACCTATTCCGGTCGAGTTTCGTCGTCGTGATGTCAGACAAAGGATGTCGTCCACCCCCACATCTACCCCCTTCCCGCTATCGACGGCCCTCTCCTCCGTCCGATGCCGCCGGCACCACCACCACCACTACCTCGCGGCATATAAAACATGTAATCAAGTGTATATTATTATATTATATAGAAAGTTTCTCTCGTGTGTCTGAAGGGTCGCGGGACGACGGATGCGTCGGCGGGTGAAACGATAAGGGGGAAAAAACAGCTCGTCCCGGCGACAATATTATAACCGCTTAAGCCAGACCCTCCTCTGCCAAGTTATGAAAATTTTTCCATCCTAAACACGTAGAGTCCCGGTTTGACGACAACGCGCGGGCCGCGACAACGATATTGCGTGTATGTGTACGTGTGTGGATTGTTTGGTGTGTGTGTGTGAGTGTGCGCTTATAATATGTACTATGTATATGAACATCGCAGTCACCGCCGCCGCTTGATCGAATCACGTAACAATCATGTTTTAAGTCGACGACCGTTCGGCGGCGACGCGCAACTATAATATAGGCCGCTTGTTGGTTGTATATGGTAATATAATAATAATATTATTATAGGTCGTTGCGGATAACCGAGGAATACGCGATATAGTTTACCGCGTTATAAAAAAAAATCGAATATATACCTATCCACTGCTATATTGTATTATCGGAGTATCCGTAGTTAACTCCAACACCGATTTGCCGAGACTTCAGAGTAGCGTCATAACATAATGTACCTACATACGGGCGCATATTGCCAAAATTTTCTGAGGGGACTTGAACTCCGCGTAATGTCAGTAAAACGTGTTAGAGGAATAAAAACTAATATCAAATTTGATATTGAACTTAGTAGTAGGGAGAGGAACTAAATAACAAGACGAATTAAGTTGTACTTTTCGATCATAAATTCGCGTGTGTTGAATTATGCACAAAAGATAATTTTAATTAGTAAAAAAAAAAAAAAAATGTACAGTTTCCTTCTTTCCGGGTTCGAAATATTTATATTTTAACTACTTATAAATGTCTGATTATTTATAATTATTATTGTTAATAAACAATTAAAATTCATTACCACAGGCTATAACTTTTTTATTTTGTCCAGTAATCGCAGTTGAAACAGTTATAATTAATAAATCTGGTCTCAACAAATATCTCGATTGTAACACACATGACACACATTTAATAATAAAATAGATTTCAAACGACAATATGTCAATATGCATAAATAGTATTGTAAACTTTAATTCTATGATATAACATATAATTTATATTATCTATAGAGAAACAAATTATGTATTTAAAAAAAAAATTATATTATATTTAATTACCTCCCTAGTCGTTGTAATTTACAATACATAGAAATTCTATTTTTTCAGCAATGATTACTCTTATACCGATCGTACAAGAACATTTGACTTGCAAATTTATGATTTTGATATTAAGACGATGTCGGGTGAGGTTAGGTTAATGTAAATATTATAATATTTTACTTGGAGATACTAACGTAATTTGAAAGTAATAAAATAACAATACAGCCACATCAAAACGATAAGCTCTACATGGGTTCAATCTTGATAATACGGTAATCGAGTTTTATATCAATTGATTATATTATTAATTATACAGGATGATTTACCAAGCATGCTGACCTCGATTTTTCATTTAATAATACATTTATTCAAATTCTGATTTTTGGAGTATTAAATAAATTTAAAATCCGTATTATTATCTAATTTTTGAGTTTTTTAGTACCACTTAATGTATCGCTTGATGAATTATCATGTAACAGTATATAGTAGCTGGTATCTATAAACTATTAGTCCTTGTATAAAGTCGCTTTATAGTAGTGTACATGTGTTATCCAATTATTTCATATCATTATAATATAATTGCAATATTATATTGCCAGTAACACGTAAATCATATGTATAAATGTGTCAATTGCATAGACCAATGTGTCTACGTAATGTAGAAAAAGTCGATACAACGAATGGAAACTGAACATAACGTAACCCTATGCAGGGCTGCGTAATGCGTATATTACTGCATGCATACGTAAATACGAACATAATATTTCACAATCCCTTTGCATCAAGTCAAATTAATATTATTTATAACAATGTTTGGAAATGTTAATGCCAATTTAAGTTTTAATAAAATAATTATATATGAGAATTAAAACATTTTGTAGGTACCTATTTAAAAAGTAATTTTTACCATTTGTTGGTTTTTATTTTTCATTGATTGAATTTGAAATTTAAATAATGTAAAAAGAGTAATTTTTTACACATTCAAAAAAACAATAATAACAAAAAATTATAATTAGCATTCAAACATCTATATATTATTTGAATCCAAGTAAAAAAATGATGTTAACATTTTACAAGAGTAGAATAATATTTATTGAGCAGAAGCACTGATGCACGGTGGTGGACGTCGCCACGGTTCGCTTTGTGTACATGTTAATTACAATATAATATGATGTAGTAATTAACATATAATGGTATACCTACACAATATTGATAACAAAAATAAATTCAACCTACCGTAATAGGAAAATAAATTATTAATATTACTTATTAGTAAAAACAATTTATAAAATTTGCTTTGAAATAGAAACTGACCCATAGTCTTCACAATTCACCAAGCATTATTCTTCGTATACAATGATTTATTATTGAATTCAAATTAACATATTTATTACTCGAAACCTATAAAAACGATTTTCTCAATTTTTTTAAAATAATGTTTCCACTATTATATTTTCATTAATTAACTATATACTAACAGAAATCAGTTTAATGTACAGTTTTATGTTTTATTATATTAAATATAATACCTAATATATTAATATGTTCTGGCTAGAAAAAAAATGTGTTCTATGAATAAATCGTGATATGACACGCGCTATATCAAAATCCCAATTTAAATGATAACCAATATTATAATTTTTTTTGTAACCTATTACCCAAACATTTTTAATTTATAGAAAAAAGAAGGTATTTTGTAAAAAAAGCTTTAAAATTTAAATACACGACAAAATTTCAACTTGTCAAGAAGACAAGAAATTCAAAATATAAATTATAATTAGGTAATCTGTAACGCCTAAAACTCATAACTATGTTTCGAAGTATCAAAAAAAAAATTTTCCAAAATCCAAGTCTTTTTTACTTTTATAATTTATTACTTTAAATATAAATATGTTATTGCGATTATCATTGTCACTCTAACATTTTGGAACGAGAGTGAAATAACGCATCGGTGCAAGGTAAACAATATCATTTTAAGAGTTTACCATTAATAATTATCTCTCTAGTGCGCATGCACACGATGACCGTATTAAGTCGTAATACCACTCAACAAACACTTAATTACACAGCAATGATGTTCGCCTTTTGACCAGCTGCATAGTGAGCCTTTCGGTCTTTCGGTCCTTTCGGTCGGAAATCGCGTATTTTAGATACCTATTATAAACGACGACCTGACGTGAATTAAAAATATACGCTGCCGTTCATCACAGGTGGACGTATTGGGATGAAAAAATTATTTCTATAATTTCGACGAGCTTAACTGCAGCGAGGGTGCGAGAAGCGCCGAGACCGAGTAATTTAATGGTTTTACGCTGGAGAAATCCGGATGAATAACGGCGGCGGTGGCGGATTCAAAAACTTTCACGGAGCCCATTAAACGTGACAAACTCGACGAGATATTTCAAGCTCAAAAGCTCGAGCTCCCGAACGACGAGTCCGATGAATTGTTATTATATAGGTAGGTAGGTATTATATGTTGTACTTCAATGCGGGTCGTACATAATGCGTGTGAGGGCTGCAGCAATGTCCTTTACCTACGTACACGGGTACCTATAATAATGTGTATATTATATTATTAGGGCGCGTGCATAATATATTTAAACAACCATACTCGACAACAATCCTCAAAAACTTGTTAATTGCCGGCCAAAATATTATGCCGCTCGCGATGACAGGTATACTGCAGTGACCCTGTAAATCAGGCCCGGGGATTAAGCTCATAAGCTTTAAGTATTGTGTGCGCGACGCGTTTATTACGCTCGACCCCGTGCGGCAGGGCTTAATTACGCGCGTACACATTTATTATAATGCCGTCCAAAAATTCACGCATCACATCCCCAACCCCAACTGTCCTAACACCACTGACCGCACTCCATAGCCCTCCGCCGCCGACGCGCTCTCTTATTTATATACGTTTGTATACCTGAGGCGCGTGAAAGTATAACCCCGGACTCCAGACCTCGGTAACCACTGGTGAATTCTGATATTATGTATGTTTGTGTGTGTGTGTGTGTGTGTGTACGAAACCCGGATGAGACTTAACCAGAGAGACACGGGTCGAAGTATTAGAGCATATTATAATATTATACGAAGTACCTCCCGAAAAACATACCGAAACCCGTAATTACTGCTATACCGCATACGCCATACATATTATAATATATACTACGCAGTATTTTCATAATAATATTTTACACTTATTAAACTTTTGTTTTTTCACATTAAATGTTTACACGTGGATAATTACGTATAGTTTTTTACAAACTGCGCGACAAACAATTAAAATGTAATATATAATTATTATTGTAATCGACGGGGCTGGATTTAGGGGTAGAGATCAAGGCTGAGTGAGCTGTAGCCCAAAGACCCCAACAAATTTGAGGGTCGTTCACGGTCGATCGTAACAAAACGTATATTATCAAACGAATTCGTAAATATATGTGTGTGTATGACGAGAGTTGTACGTCAAAAGTTGCAGTAGGTGTAAAATTAGTAATAATACCATAACGGTAGATGACGAATTCTACGTCAAAACCAATTATCGGTGTAATATCGACCAATATCATTATTCGGTATTTTCGGGTGTTGTACAATTTTTGCTAGCAAATGAACATTGACACTTTACAAAGTTACAAATACTCGGACATATTATGGTAAATACTACAGTCTACAGTCGTATATGTACGATGAGTAGTTATTATTATTTAGCAAACAATATATTGTTATCGTTTTCTATAAAAAAATATCGAAGAAATATTTAATAATCAAAAACGGATATTGTCAAGTTAATTTATTAGGAGCCCGCACAATATTATTATATTTCACCCGAGCGCCAAGCTACCACATAGCTAAAATCCACCCTCACAGTAGCGGTACTCGTACTTTCACGCGGTCTTTTTGTCGACGGTTTTTACACATTGTAAATAGGTACGAAAATTAATTTAAATCTGTTTCTGTAATATGAATTTCGTCTACGTTTCATAAAATTTTTATTATTACAAACAAAAGAACAAAGACATTTTTTATCCGAAAAACATTTATTCTGATTTTGTATTTTATTCAATCAATAAGATTAAATTTAAATATTCGTTTTCTATCACCTATAATATCTAGGTCAGTGCGCGGACTCAACGTAACTGCCGCTAAACGTTATTGTGCTGCTGAAAATATTCTGAAACGTAGTCTCTATCGTTCGGACGAATAGCTGTAAAATAATGTGCCTACATAGGTACATGAATATAAGATCATGTGGCTGTTTTTATTATATGCGGATTTGTTTTTATGGACGTTGCGTTGCAATTACTTCAATTACTTACAGTATACAGCAGAATGCATGCTGACGCGCCGATTAAGTCCCGTGACAAATCGTTATGGGTACCGACTAAAGTCTGACACACATACACAGAAGCGCACCAGTGAGGGGTGGTCGGCGGTGAGGTGGAAACAGCAGAGATAATCTTATTCATTGCTGCCGCCACTGCCGCTGAGACATCGTCTCCCTCCAGCCGAAAAGAGGCCCTTTGATCTTAGGTTCATTTTAATATGAATTAATTTGAATTTAAATCGTGATCTTTGTATAAAAGACAATATTATTATGAAGGTAGCATAACGATATCTAAATATCTACCTATATACTGTACATAATAATACATATAGGTGCGTATCTATATATTGCGTTTACGTGTTCTCAATTATTGTGCAACGGGTGACCTTTGATTTATCAACAAAGCTAAAACCTGAGTTTTTAAAATCGTCAATATAGTTTGTAACAAATTTTTAGTAAATAATTTTTTATTCAAATTCCTTTTTTTCCCTTACTACAAGATATTTTATACAAACTGCGTAGTGCGTACTACATGTAGTATATTATATTAAATGATGAATTTCAAAAATATATTTTATTACTTTGCCTGTTCGAAAAATATTCATTATAAATATTTTAGGCTATTCTAATTACAAAATAATTATTGGAATCATTAAATTAGATTTTTTTAATGCCTTCAGTTTCTCAACTTTATCCGTATTTTTAAAGGGCATTTAAAAAATAATTAATTTTCAGACTGCTAATCACATTTTAATTTAAATAAAACATACTTCAAAAGTTATTACTACTTAACCGTATTTAATTTTAAAAAAAAAAAGAAAAAAAGGGAAACGACAATCCACGTGACTAAATGTTTTATTTAAAAGTACAAATGTTATTTCATATATAATTGTTCGTAAAATTGACATTAATACTTATGAGTTATAATTCTCGTACCGTCTTTGTTAATTCAACAACCACTTGATTTGTGTTTGTACATTTGAAAACCGTGCTACAATAATAAGTAGGCCGTAGGGTACCTTACATCTAAGTATTAGTTTTATTTTTTTTTTTTGTATATCATACAGCCATATAGGTACATTTAAGTGTTACCTTTAAATTTTAATGACGGTATAATTAGGTGAAGGTGACATTTAAAAAAATGAAAACAATAATAATGTCTAGACTCAAGACATTATATTTTTTTATGTTTCACGAAAGCGAATAATGTTTGTAAAATATTAAAGTTGACGGTTTTTTTTTTTTTTTTGATTATTGACTTCGTATAATATAATATGTAAAACACCACGTAGCAAAACGCGTACTAAATAATAGATACAATATATAATATTATATTTTAGTACTTAGTACTCACTACCTATATATTTTTATTATGACTTGTGTTATCGCAATACTTGTCATAATATAGAATGACAAAATCTTGTACATAGTATATAAAATATTTTTATTGATTAATTTAAGGTATCATATAAACTTGACTAGTTAGTTTTGGCAAGATAAACTTTAATGTTGTTTAAAAGATGCATCATTTGCTTCTAAACAGTCTGAACAAAATGCTGTACATCACAGTACTATATCATATTATACTATCATATTCATGTGTTATAACTTATAAGGTGTAATATATATTTTCAGATCTGTATCCATTTGCATATTTTTACTAGTTAATCTTATCGTATGCTAAAATAGATGCTTATAGTAAACAATTAGTTTTTCCACAAAAGTATAGTTGAAAAATACGAATTATTATAGAGTATCGTTGTACATATTTCAATTCGCAAAATTATTATGTATTTGATTAGAATTCCATAATATTGTACCAAATTCAGTAAGTAATGATCTTACTAATGATTAATGAACAATACAGTACTTTCAAATATAAAGGATCATTAAAATCACAGCTGCGTGTACGTTTATTGCTTAATAAACCCTAAAATACGAAGATTTTTCCCATGTATTTTATTTATATTTACATAAAAGGATTAATCAGCATTCAGCTGTCAGGATCCTTGACCCTTGACTTGATAAGATTTTTAGGGGATGGAAACATCATCTATATAGTAATGAGAATTAATATGAATTAATAAAAACATATTTTTCATAACATGTTTCATGAGTTTAAATTATTAATTTAGGCTATAACTTAAGGTGGAGATAATAAGCAGCGATGATGGGTATCTGAAATGAAAACAAAACAAACGTGCTAGTTGGTAACACAAAAAAAAACGGGGGTGAGTGTTGTTCAGTGTCAGAATAGGTGATAATTTCAAATAATTATTTTAACATTAATTGCACGATAAATATATAATATATAGTTTATTGACAGTTGATTAAATTGAGTATACATAGCGACACGGTAGTATATAACTGTAGGCTAAAGTTATTGTAGCCGCGAGAGGGAACGTCAAACACAATAAAATTTTAAAACAAAATAACCCGCGTGGTCTGTTACACGATTATAAACGATTAAACCGTACTAATGATTATCAGTATAATATTTAAATAATTGTAATATGTATTTTAGAATGTTATCGAATTATAAACGTTGTTATAATATATTTTTAATTAGATTCGGCTAAATTAACTAAACGAGTTAAAATATCATATAAATAGTTATAGGCGGTCTTGGCTCGTGGTCGTACAAAAATAAATCAGTACACATAATATAATATACCTATTCGTACACGCATCATACCTAAATTTTGAGCCACCTCTGCTTATACGACACAACTATAGTTATGAATAGATATTCCATAGCTTAGTGGTATAAGATTTCATAATCAACGACGAGTGTCCACAGGAGGACAACCGTATTATTATTATTATTATTATTATTATTATTGCAACCCAAAGTGTACACCGCGTTTTACAACCAATCAAAATAATAATAACGAAAAAAAAAAAAGAAGAAAAACAACATCTGACCCCGTGACAATCGCAGCAGCATCTGAATACGCGTAACACGTCACGGCCTGGACCACAGCAGACTTGCCATCACACACACATACGCTCTCGCAAAATGTATAATATGATATTATATGTGCGCGCTCGGCAACTGTTTTATACCCTTTTTGTTCGCCGAAAACCGCAACGTTCACATCAGCTATTGGGCGGGTATATTATACTTGCCGTCGTCGTCGTCGTATAATCTTCGATCGTCGTCAGTGCACTAGGCACATGAAATAAATTAAAATCGACATTTTGCTGGTAAACTCGGAGAGATAGTAAAACGCGCGCAGTTGTTCGCAGAATTGCAAATCTGCTCCGAGCAGGTCTATACTACAACTACCGTACGTGTTTTTGACAGGCCTCTCGCTGATAAAAGTTTTCCGCATTATTATTATTACTATTGCCACCACGCAAGTGCGTTATATTTTGATGTACACATAATAGTACCATATTATGGCTTACGTATACTATTAGTAGTCGGAGTGTTATTATAAAGTTGTTGTACGATAATATAGTCGAACGGTGCGTATTGTATTCGGTTCGATTCCAGGACAGTATATATGTATTAGTCGTATATATATATATATATGTGTGTGTGTTTGAGGAGTAATAATTATATTGTATTATACCGTTTACGGAATGCGAATTTTATTATTCTGTCGATTGACTTTTTCTATTTCTACGGGTAAAAATTATTTTATCACTATACAATAAACGCTTTTAATTCTAATTTTATAGTATTAATTGGTGTAACTATTACACCAATCATTATGTCGCCGACTCTAACTTTACCCGAGAAGTTCGAGTATTTCCGTCGCCAATCGTGATTCATGTGCAATAATATAACAATAATGCGTGTGCACGTTATTATAGTCTGGAATCGCAATTTTATGCTAGACACCGTTTTTTGCTAGGTAGTCTGTAGGTTGTTTTTTTCTAATATAATATTATATTATAAACTACTATTAATTATGAACTGTAATGTATTCAAATTTATCCTGGCCATGTGTACGCAAAGACTAAGGATATTTGCCCTGGGTCCGCTCGAAAGAAGGATCCATTGACTACAGACAAACAAAATTAGTTATATTTGTGACTATTTACTCGGAAATCCTGAATTTTGACGGTATTGATGACAATTTTTCAAAACAGAAACAAAGAAATGTTAGTAAACACTTCAATAAAACTTTATTTGAAAAATTTAGTTTTATACAAGTATTATTAGAAAAACAAAAATATAGATTTAAAAAAGAACGTTGTTAGGTACTTTTTAGTTTGAGTAATTACGATATAAATAATACAATATTAACCATAAATATACCTAGAAAACGAAACTATCGGTAAAAAATAATATTTTATTTTTTTATTGCTATAATTTTTATAAGTTTCATATTTTTTTTTTAACGACAACAAATTTTTAATACCATATTTAAAATCGGAATATTTTTATTTTGATGTACAAAATCGTATTTTTGACGTGTAGATGGCTAATTAATTATAAATAGTACTTATTTAAAGTTTTGATGGGTGGATGTAACTTAATCCTAATTAGCTATTGATTCAATTTATTCTTATTTGGAATATGAAATTAAAAATGAATGCTGACATTCAAATAATAAACCTAAAAAATAATTGTAACAACAAAAAAATAGAAGAAATGCAATTTGATTTTTTTTTTAAGTGTCGTTTTGTAATGACTAAAAATTGTGTAGAAACAACATTTTTTTAAACGTTTTTTCTTATCAATATGTTTACTGTTAAAAGAATCATCCTGTATAGGTACCTACATTTATATATTATGTATATATATTTTTTTTGTTTAATAATAACGATGTGCTCAAAGTTTAAACGCTAATATCCGTGACGTTATTACGTTAATGGTAAATGTGCCCATGTATTTTTGCCTGTGAAGACAGATGTACTTAAAACCCCTCAACAGTATCGGTACTGACGACGGTGGCGATGGCGGCAAAGGGGTGAAAATAAAACACAAACTTTCCCTCTCACCGTTTCACTTCGCGGTAAATGAATTAATAATTGCCAAACCGGGTGCAAGTTATATATACGTGGGTATAAAAGTTATTGAATAATTAGCGTGGTTTTGATTTTTCTTTTCGTATGGAATATTATCAGGAAAAATAAAATACCCATATATACATATCATATAATAAGTAATAAATATGAGAGGGAGAAAATGTCAGCAGAGAGTTCTTTTTTTTTACAACATAATCGCAGTATAATAGCTATCCCAAGACGTGTTTTTTTGGGGTATTTTTATGCTTTTTTTTTACAAATTAACAAAAACTCATTTGTACGGAACTGCTTTTAATGGGATCGTTAAACAGAAAAAAAAATCAGTTCTCGATAACTGTGGGGCGTAATAGTAAGCCGATTAGTCCGATTTACAAATTTTAATCGTATTATAATTTGTACTTATCTACCTACCTACGATTCGCGATTTATGGCCAAGCAAACATTTGAGTAAAATCATGTTATTTCTAAGTAAACATTTTAAGAGTATTTACGCTTTAAATGCAATTTATTTTATATACATAAGATAATTATATTCTCTTATGTTCTCGACATAAATATACTCCTGTTCAACAAGAATTCAATTTGTCTTCTACTTTGACCATAAATAAGCTAGTATAATGGTTAGAAAATTAACAAAGCTTGTCGTCAATGAGATTGATTCCTTTACACTAATTCCAAAATTAATTTCAGAATTTCCTTCACCAGATAAGATCCAATATTTTTTTTCTTTTTGCTCTACTACCTATTATTTTATTTTTAACACGTCTTATGAAACAAGGTACCTCCGTTTATTTTTTGTTAATAATTACCTTGTACATGAGATTATGTTATGGAGTGTGTTAAACTTTCAATTTTTGCCTTACGTATATAATAACACTCAACATTTTTCGAGATTATTTATTTATTTATATTTAAATAATTCCTCATACTTGAAACTCTTATTAAAAACCTGAGGATCGGTAAAATTGGTAGGGAAGTCAACTTAAATATAAATTGTTATTTAATTAAGTTACTTTAGTTAAATAAGTTATATAATATTATTGTTAGTATTGATGGGCTTCGGCCCGTATGTAATCAATAAATATTCGATTTTTATTGTTAAAATTTTGTTACTGAATCACCGAGTTTAATAAAAAAAACAAGTTCGCGTACGCTATGTGAAGCATATACATATATATAATATAATATATATAGAATACTATGTCAAAACAATTAAACATGCAATAAAGATGTATTTTAACCCTCTAAAAAAAAAAAAATAATATTTAACGATAGCAGAGCATAGTATATTTTATTTTAACTGTGGCAATTAATCAATCGATTTCAGTACCTATGCCACGATTATTATAATTAGATTTCTAAAAACATGTAATCGCAGATAAGTCGTGGGTTAAAAACTGCGATTCTGACTCTGCAACACTGCAATATACTCCTCCTCGCACGCGTGTATAATAAAATACATTTATAACCACTATTCGTTCGGTTTTCTCGTTCGAGTCGAATATATATTGTACTTTTTAGATTGGGTACACACGCGTATATATTATAATATCGTTAAGCGTCCGCATGCGCTCCGTCAGGCCGTCGTATCATAATGATAGGTATGTGTTGTACCTACTATTATACATACATATACGTACATATTTATAATGCATACGACATTATACGACTGTGTGTATATATAGTTGTCGGATTTATTTCTCTTACTTTTCTCTTTTTACCAGTTCATATTTAATTTTTTACACCGATATTTACAGGCGCGTAAACTTATCGTATCATCTCAGTCAACGTCAACGCGTGTCGCGCGCGCCGCAGTGCGCATTAATCGCGTGCGCGCAATGTCATATTATTATTATGTGTTTTTATTATATCGTATCCAGTTTTGTCCCGGTGCAGTGTGTTGTACGCGTATGCGCGTGCGTGCACGTGTCTTATTCGCAATTTTTACCGGATTAAATTACTCATATTTTTTTTTTTTCGTTCTCTCTTCTTAACGTGTATATTACGATATTCGTATAAGGGAATAATAAATATAAACTGATGGCATACACGATTAGGCGAGTCCGTATTTTTACGCGTGCGACAGTGCTGCGCTGCACATAATATTACGTGTACTTTACGCGCAAACCTGAGCGTATATGATATATTTTGTGTGTTGTATATGTTATATATATACGCGCCGTATAAAAATATTATGCATTTGTGCATGTATAAATATATTACGCGTCCGAGAAGACATTGTTCGACGATAACATGATAATAATAATAATAATAATATTGTACCAAAAGGTATGACGACGACGATGAGATCCGTTTCAAAAAAAAAAAATCGGTCGACTACGACTGCGGCGGCCACCACTGCGTTAGAACACAATAATAGCATAATAATAACAATGATAATAACAATAATTTACCGACTGGTCGTCTATAGTGTGTTTAGAAAGCGGCGGTTGTCTCATAGGTGTATTTTTTTTTTTAATTTCGGTATTTTCGAGCGGCTCATTTCTCCGTATTACTCTGCACGTGCGCCCTTCGCGCGAAAAATCCTCACCGGACGGAGGCGTTGTAAGTAACCGCTTCCCGGCAACAATAAGTCGTGTTTAATGAGACGGTGTCTGTCTGTGGCGGTGGACCGATTGGAACGACAAAAAAAAAAATGCGAATTCGCATTCCCCAGCAGACGAGACAGGTGTGTGTGTGTGTGTGTGTGTGTAGTGAGTGACATCACTATTAGTGTGGTTAAACACGGTCGCAGTCGCCGCCGTCGGTCACCTCCGATCGATGACGCCGCGGCGCGTATACCCGTTCAACACATACGCCTTGTCCACAACAACGATGATATAGGTAATAACAATAATAATAAAATACATAACGCTGACGATGGTAGAGGAGAGGATAAAAAAGTGGAAAATTACGAAAAGAAACAACTGAATCAAAGCTAGAGGAGCAAAACGACGCTGCAAACTCGTCGTATAAATACGACCTATTATAGTATACGCTACGTGTTTATAATCTATACGTATATATTCGATACACACGAATACGATGCTATAGAAACTCGAAAACCAGTCGGGTTGTTCATCAGTTCAATTTTTAACGTGCTCTTCTCCACCCCTCGCTTTTTCTACGATCGCCGGATCTCTCGGTGATTGCCGACTAATGACCATATTGACTGTATATCGTCAATATTGTCGTACATAACCTATATTTTATAAACAATAGGTATCAATTAAATGAAACGTTTTTGCAGTGGACTTTTAGTTGGACTATTTCCATTGGTATTATATGTCTTCTTAAGTGCATTAATACATAATAATTTATATGACAATATCGGTAATGCTTCTAAACGTGTTTTTGACGTACAATTGAATCACCTATTTTAGTAACCGGATATGCTATATCGGAATAAGAATGGAATATTGACGTATTTTTCATTCCGATCAAAGTCTCTACATACTAGAGTCTTAATCGTTCGTTGTGTTATTAATTCAATCACAAGAATTTCTTAAAATAAAAAAAAATTATAACGAAATAAAAACGAGTCGCTGTATAATTAATATAATTGCACAGTTCCGTCGACGTGACAATTTGTATAGACCTAATAACACTATAGGCTGCAGGATATAGTGCGTATCGAGGGCGTCAACGTCCGCAAATACGTCCCTGTCAGTAATGATGCCTATATACACACCCCGAAAAAATGAAGCAACACGTATAACTATTAAAATATAATGTTATGTACCTATATAGTTTAATGTTACTATATAAATATTAATATTGTAAAATAACTCGCGTAAGTATTACGCGGAAGTCTGTGGTTTATAACGCAGCTTTACAAATTAAAATAATAATTATGATTTGAAAGTAGCACACCTGCTAATATATATAGGAGATAGCGACATCCCAGGTTATTTATTTATTGAAAATATTACTCTAAACTGTACACATTTCTACGGATCGGAAGATTGTACACACAAGCTGGTTTAAACCAGATCAGAAACCACTCGTTTGGTGAACCCACAGCTGGCTGCAGGTGCCATTGCAGTCGCCGACCGACTGCACCCCCGACAATATACGAGTACACGTTGCTACACGCGCTTTCGGCCGTTATTATAACGCTTATATTTTAAGTATTCGCAGAACTCGAGATTCTCCGAATTCGGATTCATAAATAGTATGTACTGCGCGTATTACGTTCGTAATTTATTATGCATATGAGACGCGTCGATGACGAATACGTCATCGTATCTTGTCTATTGTTATTACAGTGACAACGATGAACACAATAATAACATTTATCGATTATAATAATTGTCAACTGCACGGTTGTGTGATAATAATAATATGTAACAGTCAATTACCTGCGACTTGCGTCTTTATCGACGGACGCATGCAGACTCTTTGTAGTTTAAAATTTAAAATTTAAAATTAAATCAATTTATTTCTCGGTACGAACACAAAACGCAAACACGTGTTGCATATACTATTATTATAATAGTATACGCGTTACCTATAGCCAATTTACATCAGAACAATAAATATTTCCAACATCCAAGTATACGATATAGTTAATAAGAGAAAAATATTGTCTAAAAACTCTGTCACCCTCGCACCTTGGTGCCATTTGCGATTTATTACGATATCATAATGGTCGCATATAAAAATTGTCAAAACTAGGATATGTCAATGCCATAATAATATTATGGGTATATTCGTATATTTAATAAATAATCTACATATGCTGTTACGTTTTATTATATTTTTTAACAGAGAAAATGTGATAAAGGTCAGACATCAGACGCATCTTCGTTAAATAAATCTACTTTAAATACAAATGATAGAAGCAATTGCTTATACCTGTCTGTTCGACGATTTGTTCAATTTTGTATGATATAGGTACATAATATGTATATTATTGTACACACACTACACGTCATATATTCGTAGAAATTCTGTGAAGCGGAAAGCCAATTGATTTGTTTATCAAACCATGAGAAACCGTTTGAACGTATTGAAATTCCTCCACACGTTCCCAATTTTCCGAGTACACCTACCCATCACGGTGGAAAATTCTATATTTATATAATAATATTATATGTCTGAATGTTTGATTATTTGTAGATATTGCAATGGTCCCTGCTAAAAACAAAATACCAGTATAAAAATATTATATGTTATATTATCTAAATAAACGGTTACCCTATAATGGCAATACGTACTCAACAGTCTTCAGCATTTTATTCGTGGTCAACTGTTACTCGAAAATGATTACTTTTACTTTGTTGATTTTTTAAACACCAAAATCATACTCAATAGTATTTCATCTATCCTACATTTAAAAGACTGCAATATACAATAAGTATATAAAATTGCATCGTGGAATTTTTTTTCTACTAAGCTCAGCTATGCACCATATTAGGTACAGTATAGATATTTTATTCTGTAATTTATCATAATTCCTCTACTTCCAGTCAATGAATAAATTTTCTCACACTAAATCGGTATACGTTTTTACATTCGAAACCGGTCATATTGTCAATGATAAATAATCCATGTTTTACTTTTTTACACTCTACATACCTACGATATAATATATTATAATATACTATAATTTATGAGGTACGGATGTACCTAGAGGTACACGAAAATCAAAATTGTTCCTGGTTACTTTAAAGTCTAAATTATTGCTTCCCGAACACACAATTCGTGTCATTATCAAATTTAAAAATAAATCTCTTGATGGCATTTTTGATTATTTTACAAGTTTGCATTTTGCAATCATGTATGTAAAACATATTATAGTCACAAAAAAATAAAAAATAAACTCTTTTAATTCAATTAAACTGTTCGTATTATTTACAAGCCTAAACGAATGTATTTTTAACGGTCGGTCGAGTTTTGATAGCCGATGAACGACGAACGTTCATATAATTAAAATTTAAAACCGTTAATAGTTTTTGTAATCTGTTCAATGTAAAATATGCTTTCAATCGGTTTCGATGTATATCTAATATAAGTATATAATATATATATATATATACCGTTCATACATTTACAATTTACATATATTATAATATATTATATTGGCGCTGTTTACAAATTTTCCGTTACGGCTGATGACTTTTTATTGTAATGAGTATTGAGTATAAATTATAACAACAATCGTCATCGCAGTCGTCGTAGCTGTTAGCGTACCGACGTCGGCGGCTAAAATAATATAATAATAATTGATTAACGGGACAAAATGTTGTGTTGTGTTATTGCGTCGTCCCCGTCTCTACGGTAGTTTACACACCCCTCGCCAGGACGTTTGTTCGTGGCACAAAGTGATTTAATAAAAATAATAATAATAATAATAATGAAACGTACGAACGGACATTATACATACAACGAAAACGTATGTGCCAGTGATATATTAAATATATTATATTATTATTATGACAACTATCCCGCGGACGGCCTCAATCGCATTCGCCCAACTGCAGCGGGTCAAACTAATTGCGACTTCTTCGCGCACACATTCGTAACATCATCATCGTCATTATCATCATAATCATTATTTTTTATTACGTATTATTTTTTTATATTATTATTATGTACGTATATTGCGCGCGATTCGCCCCGTTCGGTAGTACCGCGAAACGGCAATAAAGGTGTGTCGGCGGCCTATGGCTCTGCGGTCGTCACTCGTATGTATATATTATATAATATATTATTATTATTATTATTATTATGTTGTGTTCGTCCCTCGTGTAATGCGAATAATAAAATACGAATAAATCGCTCGACTGATTTTAAACGCGCGCGCGTTTGTGTGGCGTGTGTAATGTGTATGTGTGTGGTGCGAGACGACATTATAATAATAATATAATATTGTAATCAATTTTGTATACACGGGCATAATAATAATATTAATTTATTGTTTTATCGTCGAGCGGCAGCGGCGGCGGCGTCGGCTAACAATAATATGTTATTAATATATTTTATACCCTTTCGAAACTTCAATCCGACGGACTCCCGTGCAATGTACGGCGCGTGTGCGATGAGTTTACGAAAAGTTAAAACAATTATTATTATTATTATTATTATTATTATTATCGTCCTGGATGTTGGCCCGAAAACGAAATCGTTTTTGCATCGTTTTACATTTTACACGAGCAACTTCACCGACGTCGTTCAACGTGTTATTTTATTCGTTTCACAGCTTCGTTTAATTTCTAAACTCTGTGTGAACGAAAAATGGAGATTTAAAGTTTCTTCTTCCCATCCCGTCGAATCTTGATCCTAAACCAAGCGCATTATCTTTTGGTCAAACGATTTATCTTCAGTTATAACTACTTAGAAGTTTATCAGTTCGTCATCTCGACTATTTTACACATTACACTTTTAAAGTTCTAATATTATCCATTCAACATGATCAATCTTATATTAAATATTAATAATTATTGTTTATTAGTCATTACAGTTATTATTATTTAGAAAAAAACATTTCATAACACGGCATAACTACCGGCCATGGCCGCCCACCGAGCAAGTCCCGATATCCTGCAAGTATAGTGCCCTCTTCTACCCTTATCGGTTATCCGGTTTAACTGTCTACATATATATGTATAGTATATATATAATATTGTATAACACGGTGGATTGTGTATAATGTAACTTTTATCGGACGGTTTTATTCGGATAACGAAAAATTATTGTAATTTTCTTAAAATATTCAAATTGTCCTATTTTATCGTGGAGTGTAAAAACGGCATCGCAGACGCAACTTAGGAGGATATTTTTTACAACACAAAAGAGTAAAAATCATCATTTGAGAGCGACGGCTGCAGTAGCGGTACCAATCTATTTCGTTTAATATTATTATATTATTATTCGTTATTGCGTGACCGTCGGACGACGACTGACGTGCAGTTATGTGCGGTGGTATACAGGCAGTACATATTATTATACATATATCTGCATATACATATAACGATATAACACACTATATATAATACCACTGCAACCTGCAGCACTGAGCGTCGAGAGTATTATTGTAAATTGCGTAGGTACTCGTAAAAACGGCGCGGCGTGTCCCCGCGGTCGCCGGCCCAAGGTGAAACGCGATATTATAAACGGATGAATTTTTTTTTTCTTCAATTTTATTATCACCGTCGTCAGGAGCTTTATACGACGGCGTATAACGACAATACGCCCGACAACAACTATATATGACGTGTACATGTGTGCGAGGTAGATATATAGACATATAGTACCATGATATTAATTTAATATAAAGACACTTACACGCGGCTGCAGCAGCACTATAATATATATTATAGGAGGCATAGGACATGAGCTAAACAACAAGCGAAGCCTGGTGCTGGGGAGATGTTAGTTCCACCAAAAATTCCAAACGTTTAAGTGTTAATTTAAATTAGGTATTTACAAATGTACGACTCAAGTGTTATACTTATAAGTTATAAGTTATAAGTACTTAGAACTCTTAACTCTTGCGATTTCAGGCCGTCGTGTTTATGCGATCATCCACACTGTGAACGTAGATAATTATATTTATACAAGTACACCCACTACGTCGTTGTTGATTTCTATGACATTTTTACTGTGGTTCTGAAAACGGTTATAACATAATGTTGCTTTGTTGTCTAAAAGTTAGCACTCTACTCTAAGCACGTTTGATCAAAAGTATGAACGGTTCTGTTTCGAACGATGACATACATTTTTAGTTTTTTATACCAAAGCAGGATATTTTGCAGGAAATAAATTTCGATACGCGCAGAATTCAAACGAGCAGTTAATTGGGCAGTTATAAATTATAACCTACATTATACAGTCTTTATAGTACTCGCGTAGAGTTTAAATTAGCGGAGTAGTCGATATTAAATCGGAAATAATCGATATTTTGCAACTGCAGGGGGCAACAAAATTCCACTACACTCTGCTCACAAAACTTTGAACGCTCTTATAATAAATACATCATAACTGAAAACTATAAGCAGGCTAGCATAAAAAAAAAAAAAATTAAAACTTTAGAAGTGATAACGATAAAACATATTATATTATAGTAAAATATGTAAATGTTGTTTTATAACGACTTCAAATCATTTAAATTTAAAGGCGAGGCGCAGCGGTATACGTTTTACGATTCCTTGCGAACAACGATATTTGTGATTGTGCGTATAGTCTGCCGGCAAGTCTCGGACTCGGTCCGCCGGTATAAGGTTTTCGGGGGACCGACCTAGCGGTTATATTAAGGTCGGGCGTGTGCGAGGGGTCGGTGGGACATCGCGGTCGTAACTCAATTCATAAACAATGGGTTTCCGTGTACACACACACACGTATATATTATTTGCGTGTGTGTTCGAGTGCGTGCTCCCTCGACCGCGCGCACCGTCCCTCCCGCGTTCCAAATGACATACCACGCGCGGCTTCTAGTTACGATGATAATAATAATAACAACAATAATAATAATAGTAATAGTAATATACGTTTTCACCGATCGTTTGCGCAGATTTATAGTGCGAATTTCGAGTAAAAGGTTTTTGTTATTGGTGTATTATATATATAATATAATAATAATATCCACAACAGCACACACACTCGCATTTACGTATTATACACACCAATATATACTGCTCGACGTGTTGTTTCCAGTGTAACGATTAGTGCACTACTATAATACACGTACACAATACACCTACACATTACAATATGATATTATACGAGCAACACCTATACACGCACGAGTCGACCGAATAACGTAGCAAAATATGCGACACACGTGCCCGATTTTGGTTTATATAATATGTCTGCGTACGTATTATTGTACCGCCTACTGTACGCGATAGCGGTGACGGATGTATTATATTATATATTGTCCGATATTGCGATATTTCTCCGTCGCACCATCGGACGCGGGTTAGGGACGTAGCGTATAGCGTTCGCCAATAAATTTGGCGAGAGGAGATAAATAGTCCTAAAGAGCGTCCACCGTGTTTGCAGATTTGGAAACGAAAATAATACACATAGTAGAAGATATTATGACGCACGTACAAAATGTGCAAAGCTTTCGCCTAATTAAAATAAACGAATATAATATAACGGCGGAGGTCTTTATCCGCAGACTATACGCATTTCGTATAGGCGTAATTCATTATACTTCTTGCTTTTAAAGTTTCAACCAAAACCTCTGCAGTAGGTATAACATATATATGTACAACTTAAACGATCGAATTGTTTTTGTATTATTTTGTCTTAATTAGCTAAAATCTGTTTTTTAAATTCTAATTAAAATAAAAAAACATAATATCGTAATTATTGTGAAAGCTAAAATTGTCACTGCAGCCTACACGAGTACACGAATACACAATGACATATAGTTGGCGGAGCTAAATTTTATGATATATGATTATCACATAATATAGCTGTATCAGATATCAATACTTACTCGCATATATTTTTGCAATAAAAAGTATTTAATTAATAATATGTGTTTATATAAAAAAAAAATATTAACTTTATTCAATTATTAACTCGTAAATTTGCAAACCAAATACTTCCCTTTGCGTCTTAATTTAAATGTAATGTAAGGGTGCATTAGAACATCTGAAAATTGAACTCGGTCCCATTGCTCCTACCCTCAAGTCAAGTATTGAATGCACCATATAAATTTTATATAGATCCACCTTAACAAACCCGAAAAAATGTGTCGAAGTAGACCTGTGAGTAATATATTATATTTTGTACCTCGCAAAGATATTTCCCAAGTATACGACTATACCTACATGAGGGCCCTCAAGAGCCAGTTATGGCCCAACTGATCCAATTTCGATGGCTGTTTGTGTGAAAATTTGTGAAAATTTTAAAATTTTATTCATTGTAGAATATATTATCATGATTACACGTTTGGACATCAGAGGGTCAATAAATATAGGATCGATGGAAAATTACCCATGTTCAGTCGACTATCGTAACTTTTTAGTTGTGATACTTGTATCCAGGAATATTGAACCTACAGAAAAAAAAAGTAAAAAGATTATTTTAAGATACCTACTGGAACAGATACAGAGTTACTAGTATTATGTAATAAATGCATAATATGTAGATGGACTCTAAATTATTTAACAATGTTATTAATACACTGTTGAAAGTAATATGTACATAAGCAACGTAATGTTGCGTACATACATTTATAATTATGCCTATATACTATATCACAACGTACCCGTTTTACCGGAATGGAAATACTGCAGCCGTCTAACTTTGGCACTGTACTCTACTGGCGGGTGGATTAAAATCGTATATTATTTATCGACCGAAAATCGTGTCGGTCGGAAAGTATGGGCGGGGAGGGGGTAGAAAATGGCCTTATAAAAATAAGAGAAGCGTCAAAGCGAAGTCGACAAACGAGACGGTGGGACTCTTACAAAGCCATCAGAGCCAATTACGTAAGTACATTTGTCGCAGTCAAAAAGCATGAAATGCCGACGGAGGAGGCGACGAAGACGACGCTCGCGGACCATAACCCAACGTGACAAGTTCCGCCCGAATTCATTGTCCACCGCCGTCAACCCGGTCGAGACGATAATATCATCGGCACCCCACTGCCCCCCCCCACGCCATTGCGCCCACCCGGGCCACCCGCATTACCGTTCGCTGCAGTACAAACGCGTGGGTCAGTCGGTCGTTTTCATCCGATACGATGAGATGCGACGACGATAATGATGCCGACAACGGAGACGAAGATGACGACGATGATGACAACAGACTTGAAAGACGTCGCTGATGGAAATTAATTCGCATTGCCCGTGCGTACAGTGTGAATATGGCAATGTATATTATTATTATACACATCACTCGCGGGTCTCGAACATTTTGCACGCTGTTGAACACTGCCGCGTGTAGTGCGTCCGACGTCATTTCGATTAGCCGAAGCTGACGGGAAAATATATTCGATATGAATAATTATACTAAATAACAAATAACAAATTCGATGTGTATCGATATGACGTAATGTCATCGACTTTCCGCACACTTTTTACGTGGTGTTCAGTGATTCCAATCATGTGGCAGTGTGGAGTTTATATTAAAAATATATATACCATATATAAGTATACATAATTTATATTATATAATATACTTATTTTATAAAAAAAATTTCACGTTTTAGACATTTAAGTATAGAATAGAAAGGCTGTTAAGAAGTTAAACACACACACACACACACCTCCGTGTGTACGCCACTAATTCCAATAAAAACATTAAATAATTCGAAAATATTATAATATTATTCTATTATGTATGACTTTCAAGTAGATATTTTTAAATTAATTCACTATTTAATCTTATACACAAACCATGCTTCGATATAGATTTGATAAAATATCATAAACAGTTTGAATATCTCAACTCGCATAAAAGTAACTAAATAATAACAAGTCAAAAGCTCCATTAGCCTACCATTCCTACCTGATGCAGTTGCCCGCAATGCGCATTATGTTGTGTTTCCATCGTATTCAAAATATTATTTTATTGCGTAGGTTACGATTGAGTAAATATCAATTATAATAAAATATAATATGCATTAAATTGACTTTGACTTTGTCCGTCATCATATTAGGTACCTAATATCTATACTTGCATTGATATTTGATACGTTGTACACACAACGTTTATATTTTAATCAAACACTATGTACGTCATAGTGGTGCATCACTATTCACTATACGACTTTACCGTAGTAATACACATCTATTTTGCGTAGTACGTTATATTATGAAGATTAATTCAAATTTATACTCTGATTATTCCGTATTTCCGTCTACGCGTTGAAAATTCGTTGAAATCGTACACCGCAGTTCAAAGTAAATCACCTGTAGGGTTCTAGCATTAGTGCGTGGTACGTAATAGTCTATATCCGTTAAAATCATAATATATTAACTCCGTTACTAAAGGCGATTTCGAATCGGTCATACAAAGGACGACTTTAAAATATCAATACGTAATCAAAACATACTCGTGCGATCGTTATATATTGATACGTACCTACATACTCGTAAAACAGGGTCAATCGAATGAATATTATCAAAACAAACTTGTAAACAAACTAAAATTATAACTGCGCCACGTTACCCGCCATAAGGACATGATAGCGAGACTGCGATGTAAACATACGTATATCAATGAGAATAACATCGAATCTGGGATTGAATTCTGCATAATATGTGTAGGATTTCTGTACATACCGCCATGCGTTGCCCTGCAGTACGAGCGCATTACCGAGTATAATTGCGAAGTTATGATCTCGGAATCGGATCCTTTGATATTACGTAGTCATCGAAATTATTACGGAGCACTTATTAATGTAGTCGAGTGACCCGGAAGCTGTCGACCACAGTCATATTTCGTCAAATAGATGAATTTAAGCCATTTAAAGGAAAGAACTACCAAACCAACTGCTTTCACCGTATAATATATAATAATATAATATGTATATTTATGATCACATACTGAATTTGACCGATTACTTATTTATTTAGATCTATAAGTATGACTTTAATATTATAAATCCGTGATAGAACAAAATAAGTCCAGTCAAAGTGCCCTTATTGCCTCTCTTAAACCTACAAAACAATTTCTGTTTGATCCGATGTACCTATGGTTTAAAAAATACTACTATATTATGTGACATGTACGATGTACCTACCTAAATATAATATTATATGCTATAATAGATAATAATCAACTATCAATAATGGTTAGTTAACCACTATACTAAACAGTAAACGGTAAAACTTATACAAAGTCTATTTATATTGACTTGTAATAATTGACTAATTTTTTAAAATTATTCCAAATGTTTCAACTATAATACAATTGAACTGTTAAACAAAAAATTTCTTTTTAAATTTCATATTATACATTTTCATTTTATTACTTGCATATATTATTTTAGTATACATTTTAAACTGCAGAGAAAAAAATTTAATTTTATAAAATTGTATAGTTTAATTAGTTTAAAGAGTCTAAATTAATTAAAAGAGTTAAATTAATAAAATACATTTTTTTTAAGCTTAATATGGGTTGTAAAACGGTTTTAGATGCCTAATTTGTTTTGACTATAGAATGTCACATATATTATGCTTGATGAATGACGATAAAGAAAATTAATAAAGACAAATTTGATATAGGTCAATATTCAAAAAATATAATTATAAAAAGTGGGCAAGTGAGTACCGCTCTGCTGTACATTAGGTGCCGTATGGATCATTATTATATATTATAGGAGTGTTAAATTTGAATCCAATGATAGTTATCATTGTATACGAAAAACGATTCTGAACGAAGATGATTTGTCAGCCTAGGATATAATTTCTAGTGGTTGGTGAAAAAGGTGGTTTAAAAAAACCAGCTTATATTAAAAAATATTTTGAAAATTAAATCACGTAAAGAAAACGCGAATCTTAATAACTGGTAAAATTTTCAAGTATCTACGACTTATACTTTTTGAATAATAACAAATATTTAAAATCGTTTGAGGATAAATCGTTATCGTTACGCTATTTCGTTAAAATTTAAAATTCAAACGCACTTAAAATTTTTCCTATAATGATGCTTCGAGTTTTCTCTATAGATACTTGAAGGTAAACTTATGGAAAACTTAGTGTTGTATTTTTAATCCTTAGTTATAAACACAAAAAATTTTATGATTTTTCAACTTCAAATATTTCGCAAATATTCATAATTTTGACGAATTTTCGTCAAAATTTGAACTTCAAATGCTAATAAAAAAAAATTGTGCCTATGTATTCTTATAATTTTTTAATCACTATAAGAATAACATATGAGGAACTTTGTATTAAATTTTCAAGTATTTTGATAGGGCCAAAAAAATTTTATCGACACTTCAAAAATATTTTTTCAGAAAAATTGAAAATTTTAGTTGTCTATAAATAGCTCAAAAAAAGTCAAAATATTTTGAAATTTAAATCACGTAAAGAAAACGCGAATCTTAATAACTGGTAAAATTTTCAAGTATCTACGACTTATACTTTTTGAATAATAATTAATATCAAAAATCGTTTGAGGCTAAACTGTTATTTAACGCGGTTTTTGTAAAAATTTAAATTTCAAACACTCATAAAAATTTTTTGTCTGAATCCGGTAGAGTTTTTTTTACAGATATTTGAAGAAAAATGTATGGAGAACCTTGTACCAAATTTTCAAAACTTAGTTATAAAAGAAAAAAATTTTATGATTTTTCAACTTCAAAATTACTTGCAAATTTTCGCGTTTTCGACAGATTTCGTAAAAATTTGAACTAAAAACGCTTATAAAAAAAAATTGTGACTAACGATTTTTAATTTTTTTTAGCTACATTAAAAACAACTCATAAGGAACCTTGTATTAAATTTTAAAAACTTTTTGGTCATCCAAAAATTTTTTATCGACACTTTAAAAAAAATTTCTCAAAAAATTCGAAAATTTCAGTGGTCTATAAATAACTCAAAAAAAGTCAAAATTTTTTGAAAATTTAACTATATACGGATACCACTGACATTAACATTTGGTGAAAATTTCAAGTATTTTCAGTGATTAGTTTTTGAATTACAACCATAAAAAAAATCGATTTGGTCGAAAACTGGTTTTGCGTAAAAATTCCCGTTTTTCCGTCATTTTTTTTTTGTTTTTCTCGATTTTTTTGAAAACTGTTGGAAAATGTTAACTTTTTACCTCTATAATGCACCAAGGATATTCACTTTTACATCGGAAACCACCCCCATTGTTTGAAATTGGAGCATTATTTCGACTAGTTATGCTGTACACAGACACAAAAAAAAAAAACAAAAAAAAAAAAAAAAAACATACATCATTGTAAAATCAATACATTCTTCACTCCGTTCAGAATCTAAAAATGTTAAATAAATGAATATTAAATATAGAACGATCGCTTGCGTATTATACTGTTTAATAATAAACTTTAAATCCGTATTTTACAATAAATAAAAAATAGTTTTACTAATTAAAATACGTGAGTAGGAGTACCTATATTGGAAACATTTTTACTTCGGCCTATCCAATATTTTTGTGCTAAACTGCTAAATCCTCCATCGTTTATATTGTGCAGTCTATACGTTGTACCTATACATAACATTGTGTAGTTTAGCTCAGTTCGATATAATTTTAACTATAGAGCAAACTATATTGCTGTGGCTTAGCAAAATCTGTAAATCATTTACGCTTTAACATTATCTAACATATATTACGACCGTAATCCGTATAATCATACATACAATAGATATTACACAACTACAATGCTAGGTATTTTGAACGAAAACAAAATAATATTATAATAATTTATGTGATGGACATTTTAACGGTACTCGAAAAAAACTCAGCGGTAGTCTTAAAAACGGTTAGCATTATAATAATATGATAGGCATAAGTACCTCTACACGTAATAAATACGACGATATAATAATGACAGCGCGTCGGATGTCGCCGCGACGATGACGACGAGCACTCGAGAGGTTCCGCGCGGACGACAAAGGAATCCCAGCGCTCCGCCGCAATAACCGTTTCATTAGACGCGTGTCCGCACCGGAAAATGCAGCTTATGTACAACAGAATACATACATACATACTTACAACTACTATGTAATAATATTAATCGTAATCGTAATCATAATAATTATTATTACTGCGCGCTGTATAGTTATAATAATATAAGGCGACGACGACGCGGCGGCGGTGCACTTTTAGAGGAGACGGTTTTTGAAGTGTTTTAAAGTGTGTTCGTGTAATTCCGCCGATTCCGGTGCCGCCGTTCGACAGTTAGCTACTGTAGCAGCCGTTCCTATATTATAATGTACATTATATGCATCGAGCACAGACAGAAGAAAAGTTATGCTCGGCGGCTGCGGCGGCGGCGGGCGGCGGGAAACCGCTTTTGTGCAGCGTATATTTAATTTAATAATTTAATCCTTCGGCGCTGTCTGCAATTACCCCTATTGTTCGCGGTGGGCCCCGTCCACCCCCGCCCGTCATAAGCGAACATCCCCTCCGTCCCCCGCCATAACTAACCGCGAAACTTTCTAATAATAACAACACCATAACGACCCTATATATCTCTTTAACAGTGGCTGGCCACCGCTCAAGTGACTTGATATCTACCGCCCGCCCGTCATGATACTGTTCTATAGGGGAGGGTTACCGAAAAATAAGACGGAGAAGTGAGGTTACTTTCTCTAACCACTCCGTACCAATCCACCCCGAAACCTACGAAACGGTCTTATATATATGATTTACGCGTATATTGCTACCTTTTTTATGTAATTAATATATTATTCTTATAGTATGCTTGATTAAAATTATTAATGATTCTACTTTTAATATATTTTTACATGTAATTTAACTCTGTAAATTGTCTGTTTCGAATGTTTGGTAATCTCTAAAACTGCAAGTACGAAAATCATTCCTAGTGACACTAATAGCTTACAACCAACGATAATACAATATATACATAATACTCGTACAGCAGTAATAAACAATACAAACTTAGTAAATAACTATCCAAAACTATTATAATTACGATAAAAGTTATTGACGCGGTACACTTGACTTTGCAAAACTAGCGCCGTCGAACTCCCGTAACCGTGTGTAATGTAATAGGTATACTATACATTTTTTGCAGAAAAGTCGTGATTTATTTTTCCACGATTGGTTGACCACGTTTTATGACGCTGATGATTACGTGTTTAGCGATCGACAACTCGAAGATTTTGGTGAACATATATTTTGACACACTACGAATTTAGGGCCGGTTAGTATAATAACGGTAGACGGCGTCTCGTCAGTCGTCGTCACGCCGTATAGCCGCCGCGACTTGTTGCTATACGTCTCACTTATTTTTTGTTCGCGGGTGCAGTGTTTATAATATTAATGTCATTATAATATAATACGCCTATAGTCGTGTGCGATTGACCATGACCTCCCCCCTTAATTTCCCATTTTGTAACCGATCACCCGGGAGCTAGGGATTTTTGTTATCGATATTTATTCCGGACGAAGGATGAATAATCTCACCTTAAGCATTCCGCCTATAGATGTCTTCGATTTGCCTATTCGCGTGTTTCATACTCGTCCACAATGTACAATGCATGATTAATAAATTAAACATTTTACATCTTAAATGATTCATAAGGTTGTAATACTGGTTATATAAAATCATATTGCCTATCGAGCGCAATAACCTATAGTCAATAATATATAGACGAATTATATTATATCGCTACCTATGTATAATCTGATTCAGCTAGGTATATTATATATTAAAAATCACATAAATATTATAAGAAGAAAATATATACTATGTATGCAGTAACGTATTTAGGGAATGGCGCGTAGGAGCGTGGAAGCATGTTTTTTTTTAATATCATAATATAATTTAAACGAAATTCTTAGAACAATAATAATGGGCTGTCAAAAGTAATAGTTATTACGATTAATCGTAACATGCACAACTCAATCAGATTTCATCAGTAAACTGAATTATGATAATTTAATCTATGTATTTTCTAATCAAAAAGCTCGACCTAAAGGGCTCCAAGTTAAGAATAATGTATTGATTTATTTTCTTATAATTTCATATATATTTTGTATTGATTGATTTTCAAATTAACTTTGTGTGACGAGGAGCAACTGTGTCAACTTTTAAACAAACATCTACTACCCTCCACGCCTGAAATAACACTTCGTAAAAAAAATACTCACGATAACCGTCAATTTTTTTTTTTTTTTTTGTAATACACAATACTCGCACCTACATACTTTCGCGTACACACAGAAAAGCATCCCTCGCCCATCGAATCTGGCGAGTGAGCGAAAAACATTGAAAAAAAAAAACAGTACATCTTTTCGGTCATATAGCGCGCCCTCGCCGTCGCCGATTTCCTCGTCCGAACAATGAACGAAAGCGAGGAGGCAGGAGAAATGGGCTCGCGGTGAGTGTGTATGCCTTTTTTCCCACTGAAGAGTGGGGAAAAAAATATGACCGTTTCATCCCCGTGTGCAGCGCTTATGTGTGTGTGTGTGTGTGTGTAATGTGTATATATAAATATATATAATATGCGCGTATATTATAATTTTACACTTCATCTATTTATTTGAAAAAGGGATGTTGCGCGCCCTTTTTTGTAGTATCAGTAGCATTGTCGTTTGTCGCCGCTCGTGTTCTCGTGTGCACTACACACCCTTTGCCTCTGTATACTGTCACACGCTGTAAAAACGTCAACGGTCGGTCGGCGTACAAGGATAATTACGTAATAAAAAAAAAAAAAATACAAATATAAAATACAAAAAAAAACCATCACGTCATATTATACCATAAATAACAATAACAATGTAAGTTATATTATATACATAATGTTAATAATATTCGACGCGGTGCTCGTCGATGGTATACGCCTAACTCGACGGTTACGAGTAAAACAAGCGTTAAACCGCGAGTACTATCGTTACAGTATTATTAATTTATTATCGTAGGTACTGCCCAAGATCGCCTTTAGATAGGTACGTGCACACTGCACGCGGTAGCTATATAGCCTATAAGTATAATATTTTGCTTATTACTCGTCCCGTTGGCTTATTTATAATTCCAATTTACGCCTTAAACCTTCAGGCTGAAATATATTTCATAGTTTTTAAATAATAAAACATCTCTAACTAAGGATTATTCTCACGAACATTCAATTAAAAATATTACAAACGGATATAGATTAAATATTGTTTTAAGCACTGTTATACCATGGAAAATTAATCGTTGACAAGTGAAAATCTCTGTGTAAATAATTCAAAGCCTCTTGGCCCCTACCAACTACATGTCTACATATATGTGTGTGTGTGTGTGTGTGTGTGTGTGTGTGTGTGTGTGTGTGTGTGTGTGTGTGTGTGTGTGTGTGCGTGTGTAAAACTTACAGGAGACTGCAGTTCTGTTTTCTGTGAAAAGGCATCACTTCAAAAGTAAGTGGCATCTTTAGAATTAATAACCGTAGAAACGGTGATATTGTGATTTCCTATAGCAATTATGGGAAATCGGTATCAACATCGTATACAAACCTCCGTATTACCGTCATGGCGTCATCTGAGAATAGAATACATTTTTTTGAAGTAGATAATATAATATTAAAAGATATTCCTACTTATGACATGTATAGAAAAAATGTCTTGTATAATATAATATTGATGTTGAAAACATATATAGAGATATTGTTAAAAAAAAAAAGCGATTTATCGAATAAAAAACTATAGAATTATGTAAATTTAATATCATATTATATTTTTTATTGAGTGTGAAATATAAATTATTTTGTTTAGTACTTACTAATTCGAGGACAACGAGTTATAAAACTTCTAATTGAGCATGTAATGTATGTATACTCTAAGAATACCTATCACTTGATATATTCAAGACGAAACAAATTTTAGGGCCGGTAAATATATAGTTTTCTGGGCCGAATATTTTTTTTTGCCCTGGGAAAAGTACCTACCGACATACTATCGGCATAATCCGTTATTGCCTAATAATATAACTACCTAAAAAAAAAAAAAAATTAATTTAAATTTGTAATGTACATTTTCATCGGTCGTCCGTCTCCAATTTCACATAGCTTCATTAAAGAATTGAAAAATATTTTTAGACGACCCACGCAGCGGCAGTATAATATGACCGCCGACACGACTCCTTTATCGCGTAAATCGTAGCTTCTTGTCGTTAGACTTATACCGACGAAAACTAATTCGACCGTGCGACGACGTCGATAACAACGACGATGATAAAGACGACCGCGCGGGGTGTCCGTGAAACTGTACAACGATGATGTACGCATAACACACACGCGCCAGGTTTTCTCTGCACGATGCTGATGCTGCGATGTTACGGAAACACGTTGTATATCATAACGCGTACAAATACGTATAATATATACAATATTAAAATATTACTAAAAAAAGCAGCGCCCCGAGATAAAATATGACGTTATAATTTCGTATACGTTATATACCACGATAACGATCTGATATAATATAATAATAATAATAAGACGTACACGGTGAGAGACGCGTACGACGATGTTATAATGTGGCGATTCAAACGTATCCGATTCGTACGTTTTTATTACTTATGGCCACGCGTAGGTATCTATACACACACACACACACACACACACACATATGTATAGTGGAATAATTGTAGTGGGCAAGAGGAGAGCAAGGATTGTAAATCTTCTAAAACGAAGAAAGAATGCAATACACGTGTAAAATAAAAAAATATTTTTTACTCAAATTATCGCATAACAATTATTATTAACATAATTTCACGTTTTCCTTGTTGTACCTATAATATTATAATGTAGGTGTGGTCAATTATGTTATCGAATTTAGAATTATGTATAGATTACAAAAATAATCCAATAATATTATTTTCATGAGTGATAATTACAGGATTATCATCACATTATTTTTTTCACACTAGTTTTATATCACTCTTTTTTTGTGATTTCTCTACCTAACCTAACCCTATACATACTTCAGTAATACTTTTTTACTGAATATTGTTTAACTACGTTTTGGTATCTACGATTAGTTCAACACTTGTTGTATAAAAACCAACAATTAAAATAAGTTATGATTTCGATTTCGGTAAATAAATTTTTCTGCCCCGGCCCTACTTTTTTACACTCGCATACATATAATATCATATAGCGTGTCCTCCGATCGCAGTGAGTTTTATCTATACTATATAACGCGACACTGCTCCAGCCGTCGTTTCCTGTATATTCCGGCGTTACCAAATCTCGTCGCGAGTGGGACAAATCACGTTTACTTGTCTCGCCGTAAATCTCGATAAAAAAACAAAAAAACCGTGTATAGATCGGAGATTAGACTACACGACTCGCGCATAGACCGCGATGGACGACTTATTGCTGCTTGATTCGAAAACGCGCACCGCTGTTTCAGATGCAGATGGCATCGCGACCGCGGATATGAAAACGGCGTAAAATCGTTTTCGGAACCGGCAACGATAACCCGCTCGTCGACACATTGTGTTATAATATTCACGTAGGTGTATGTGTTGTAGCTGTGATTTATCCGCGCTAGTCGGACACGTGTAAAACTGGGCGAAGGCACGCGCAGTACAGTATAATATATTTCAAAGATGGTACTATGATAAAATATATACTCACCGCCATTCGCTTAGTATATAGTTATCAGCACGAGCAGTAGCAGTATATTATTATATAATTGAGGCAGTTGGTAACCTATTCCACAATAAAGGTATGCTCAAATCGACCGACTTACGCAAATGACGCATTCGGCAACTCGTGAATCGATGAGGGACCCTAGGATATTACTCAATAATGAGCAGGGGAGGCCCACGGCTAAATGGGAAAATATAAATAATAAATATAATATAATATTTAAATCACTATTTTATGATTCGTTAGTAATGGGACATTTCGAATGTTTTTTCAGTCTAAACCTATGATTTTTAAAATATATATTACCTAGTTGTTGTAAGTTGTGAGTATATAAACACTAAAATATCATAATGATGTATTACCAATACATCATTACATACCTATTCACACTTTTAAAAATGTTTTATTTAACCTTATTATAACTTCTGATATATTATATATTTAATTTAAAAAAATAATACGTATTCTGCAATGATTAAATTAAATAAAAACAGAGTTCATGGCTATAAAAAGTATTCTTGAAGGAATTTTAAATTTTAAATTATAAATCTCAAACCATTTGAACAGTGCATTAACATTTAAATATTATGCGACATAAAATAACCATGTAAGTTAACAGTGCGATCATCAAATTAATAATGAAAACAATAATTTACCTTATTTTAAATTTAAGATACATATAAATATATAGTTGAGAACTGTTTTCTTTAGAATAATCGTAGGGTAAATTGGTAACCATAATGTAACCAAAAATGTTGCTTGACGAAATCTATATTTTAGATTTTTATTCTTTATATTTTTACCAGTGAAACAGCAATCGTCTGGACGTCGCAGTAAACGACGACAATACTTTTCCCAACTCCGGTATTAACAGTTTGCAGGTTTACGCCGTCTCGGAAGTGTCAGAACAAAATATGATGAGCTATTATACGTGATTTATGTGAATGTATGTGCGTGTTCGGTGGTACATGCAAAACAAAAATACAAACACGTACCCAGGTTTTACGGGAAAAATTGAATAAAATCACTCACAATGGTATATATGTCATAATATAGAAGGGGGAAGCAAAAATGAAAACGTATAATCCGACGACGACGTGGGACAGCAAAGAGAAACGATACAATCATTTTTCACCAATACCCGTCGCCGAGGCTTTAGTTTCTACGTTATGATTATTATTAGTATTTTTTTTCATCCCTGAAGTTAAATATATATAATATTACCTCTTGTCCCATCCATTGCCACCGTCATCACATCAACCCTTTCTGCAAATATTTTAACCGCATTTACCGACTGACGGGCGAAACCGTTCGAAAATTGATGTAACCTTAGGAATAGTAGGTACATTTATTAATAATTTCAAAACTGTAAAACCGAGTTGGTGTACATTTTTGACCATCAAGTCGTCAGAAAATCGATTTTCTAACCCCAAATGTTGTTAATAATACTGTAATATATTATATTAATCTGGTGTGTACACTGTACATATTAGTATTTAGTAATTTGTAACTCGGAATTCAAATTAACTCATTCACTTATTCAACATTTTAAATGTTTAAGCAAAAATTAATTGAGTTTTAAACTTGGACTTTATATTTTACTTCAAAGTAAATATAGGTGCATCATGGTCCACAATAGGAATGTATAAATTAAAATACGAATATCAAATCAATAATTTGTAGTAAAATTATGTGTTTTGGCACATTCACTATGGTGGACTGCAAATAGAGTTAATACAAATAATATTAATATTTAATATTAATAATAAATATTAAATCATAATAATTTATATTTCAAATAAATCAGTTATATTCTAAATTATATTCCCTCATTATAGTATGGATATAATATTTTTTTTAGTTATAACTATATTTGATTAGTGAATATACATATTAATTATACTATCTACTCGCCTAGTGCATCACGCTTATTAAATTCAAAAAGCAATTTCATTTGATTTAAATATAATAATAATATACTTCTCAGTTCTCATAATATTAATTGGTAGCAAAATTAAATCCGTTGTTTTCTCTGCGATTTTACATTGGTCGAGACAGATTTAAGTAGGTTATTGATGTGCTTCTGTCTGGCACTCGGCGCGTGAACCGATAACGCTTCTGTGTATAATTTTATGCTGAACTATGAAGTCAGTTTTTCGCTCTTTAACGACGAAAAGTACCGCCTTAAGAATTCGCTTCTTTTTTCTGTTGTGGATACTGCAGCGGCGTGGGTAGTATCGTACCTAATCGTTTTTGACCGCTTCTGTCACACGTCGTCGTCGGCGCATTGCGAACAGTTTTTCTGTACTGATTTTAGGGTGGACTAACACGGGAAAACACTTGTGTATAACATAACATAACGAACGTATACACGACTCGGTTTCACAACGTAATTACGTTCGTCACACCCTTCGTATACACGACAATAATTATACACAACGTAAGCGATATTTGCGAATTACTATGTGTGTCTATCACAACATATCTAAATATTATTAAACCGTTTATCCTTATGCGCATATTATAATATACAATATTAATAATAGAAATTCACGTTGAGATGACGTTTTTCTACAATTATATATTATTATATTAGTTGAACGCAGTAGTAATATATTTATTCGCTATATACTCATCTATACTCTCGCAGCAACACAATGCGGATTAGTGTAAACACATAAAAACGTAAAACATATTATTGTGTTGAAATCTATTATTATCTATAGACTATATTTTATAAGTTGTTTAATGTGTTTGTATACACTTCACACATCTAAGACGCGTGATATCTTTATAAGTAAATATTGGAACTGAGATTTTAATAGCCTAAAAAATTGCGTTCAAAATTTAAGCTCTTTTCATAAGAACTTAAAAAGATTTATCTTTTTACACATTACCAATTTCGTGAATATTTCATTGATTTTTGATATTCATGCAAGAAATTATATAATTGTGATTTACTTATCCACAGACGTCAGCGTGGAGTGCTGTTATTGAAGTGAATGTTAGTATGACTAGTGTAGGAGTGTATTTAGTGTATAGATATTTTACGGTACTTTATACACGTATATTGCTTCAGAATTGAGTAAATTTGTAAATTGAGTTTGAATTTAAATGGTTTAAAAAATTTTAAAACCGTTTAAATAAATAATAAATGTGTTTTTTTTATAAAAATCTATAATAAAAAAACTACACCATCGTCGCATAATAATTTAACTCTCAAGACAGTAATAAAAATAAAGTACATAATATTAAAATTATTGTGTTTTTCATTTTAATATATTGACAACTAATATATATTTTTTTACCGATAATACTGCCAATTAAATAATAATAATGATCACGACTATCGATTAATTAGGCTTATATTTCAAATTACGACTCTAACTGTCAATAATTCCAAGGTGCCTGTACAGATACAATTTAAATAAATAAATTATAATACAAAGTTATAACTAAATGCCAACAGTATAATATTGTCGTTGTATTCTAGAATATATAAACAGAACAATCAACTTACTATTATGAGGCGAGATACCATACACTATACACAGTATAGTAGTTGTATTGCCAATATGAAATAATTTTCTTTACAACTTATGCGCATATTTGCAATGAAAATTCGTTTGATTTTATCAAATCTCTTTTATCATAATATAGCATCAAGTCGTAAAAATGCAAAATACATTATAATTTTAAAACTATTTGATACGAGTAAAACAATAATTGTAAAATCGTATTTCCGTATTATGTTTATTATTTTTCAAATAAATATAAGTCCACAGTTATTTTTTAGGTAATAAGTATAATAACTATAATGATGATGTATACAATCAACATACCTTATAACGTATAAAGTATGATAAATAATGATATCTAACGCCTGCAGTAGGCTATAATAATATAGTATTTAAATGTTACCTACGCCTCGTACTATCGTGTCATCATTACACGTCACGTCTTGTACGCAGCTTCCCGTCGTATATTCGATGTACACTTTGAGCTTGAAAATCAAAGCCAAACGATCTATCAGCTTCGCCTTTCCCCCTTTCGACTTCTACTCAAACATAATCAGCAATTTAATGCATAACTGCAGCATGATATTATTATTTAGATAATCATATTAAAATACTTGACCTGTGTTTGTTGTGTACTCAGCGATCGAGGAGTAGGTAGGTCCGGAGGTAAACATAATATTCCCCGTATAGCAGTCATCGCGATATTATATTATTATTATTATTATCATTATCATTATTATGTTTATTATTATTATGTTTATTATTATTATTATTATTATGTACGTGGCTGGAAACGGCGGGCGAGATAAAATAATAGTAATAATATATTTTAATATACGCGCGCTGCAAACGTATCGTATAATACGACGCGAGCGCGAATGATGTTTGGGTTTCGCGGCCCCGACGTGTTAATAACTCACGCGGCGGGAAGTAGGTACCTATACACACACAATAATAATATAATATTATAATGAAATATATATTATGCGTGCGTGCGCGTGTGTCTGCGTATTTATTCGATTACACCGCTCGTATATTTATTTTTCTGGTGCGGTTATTTTTCTCTCTTCCCGTCGTCGTCGTTGTATCCACGAGGTGGGTTATTTGTGTGTGTGAGGTGGGAGGGATGTGGAATATACGAGTTTTGAGCGGATGTCTGCGGTGGAGAAAACCGTCCGGAAAGTACAAAGCCGCGAACGCATGCATAATATATATTAATATACTTACGTGTTGTTTAGGAGCACCGAGAAGTATGTCGTACACATAATATTATAATATAATATATAATACGCGGAATGTACCTGCAGGATAGTGAGATTTGACATTTTCGCGTATACGTATACTCTAGAGTATACATTTTACAACCTCCATGTCTTCGCGGTGCACTTGCCGCATCGTAATTATTGTGCAACGTGTAACGTTTCGTGGACCCGATACGAACTAAATCTAGTTACAATATTACATAATCATAATATTATACGCGTACACGTGACATGCCCGACATTTTTTAATCATCTACCTACGTACGTAATATCATTATATTGTACAGTGTTTGAAGTCTGAAATACTACACTAAAACGTAAAACGCCTATCTTTTATTTAACACAAAAACTAAATTTATAAGTACCTATAGAAGTACCTATATGACATGCTATTGTTATGTTAGTATAGTAATTAGTAATCTGTTGTATTATTTAAACATTTTTGTAAGTTTTTTTTGATAAAAGCAATAAATTTTAGATAGGTACTTTTATAATATTTATTGAAAATTTTTTATCAACTCCGCAGCCACTTACTAGTACTTATAGTAAAATGAATATATTCACACTGTCGTCTTGATGTGAAACTCGGTTCGGTTTCTAAAAATTTGAAATATAAATTTGCAAACATTTGTCCATATTTGATGTTTACCTGAATACTGAATATTGAATAACGTTCATGTTCAATACTTTTTAAAATTATAAATTCGTTTGCAAATAAAACAGTTCAAAACTTGTATAATTATTGTTGTCTATTCATCGGCACTCTACATCCCTATACGTGAGCCCCTCACGCCCTGGCCAAATAGTCGATCGCGAACAATTTCAAAGTCGATCATGTTATAATTTATTTTTAGGGTAACGCACCCTAGGTTAATAATTATATTTATTCAATAACAAAAAAAAATATGTCTATGGAAGTCGATCCTCTAAGGTGAAGTATATTTTTAATAGATCGTGTCCAAAAGAAGTTTGGCCATCCCTGCTATACATTATATAGTAGGAAACCTAAATACAAAAGTATACACATCATTTAGCTTTATAATTACTATACAATATGCATATGGGTGTGAAAATAAAATACAACTCGTTTGAAATTATACGACTTTTTGACATATTTTGGGAAATCGGACGGAATATCTTAACACCTAAAGCGCTTTACGCACAAGTACACATATGCGTACAGAGAACTATTGCGCGATAATCGGTGTGCGGAATAATTTCGGTGTAAAACGAATGCGCATTTTTTAACTTTTTACCAGCAAAAAACCCAACACGATTGCGAAATTTTACCGTTTTATACTTGAGAAAACACAACACAATTGCGCATCAAAAATGTCTTATATTGTTAGGACTACTTGGATTAATATCGTTTAAAAAATTCGTTTTCCACTTTGTGCGATACAAAATATGAATAGCATACCTGTATATCTACTATAGGGCATTTTTTTTTTTAGTAGGTACATTTTTATTATGCGCGATCGTGTCGACGTCAAAGATTTTCAGCGGTCAGTTGATAAATATAAGATAACTTATGACCGAAAACGAAAATTATCGTTAGAGGGGCACGTATAGACTAAACCCCCACCCCTCCATCACCACAGCGGACACAACCGAATTCGACCGTCGTCGGTCAAGTGCGTGCACGAGATGTGGTCGCGGCGGTTTTATTTTCCCCCGACACCGAGACGACCTGACCGGTCGCCGATGCACTCACGGGATCGCGGAGAACGTATATAGAACGCGTGCGGCGCATAATATACAAAATTATATTATTGTACGCAATAACGTTTCGAATTTAAACAAATATTATATGACATTAGTATGCGCGTACGCGACGACGTAATTCCGCGTGTGCGTATGCATCTGCGGCCGGCCCTCGCGGATGATTTTAATCCCGAGACCTTTTTCCCGCCCTTCGTCCTCCCCGTCGTCCGTGTCTCCAGCACGCGGCGCGAGCTCCTCCGTCGGCACGCAGTGGATTTTAAATCTGACGGCCCCGAAAACCATTAAAGCAACCATCACGTATGTATATACATACACGATGCGTTTAATAATAACAGTAATACACGCGGGCACACCGACAAATGTCTCCGTGTTGCTGCCGACTCTGGAAACGACTGTGGGGTGTGGGGTGTGCTGGGTGGTGGTGGGTAGCGTGTGGGTGCGTGTTGTGTGTGTGTATATACGAAGCGCCGCAAACCCTTTCGCTAATTGCGACCGTTACGCGACGGTTTTTCCGTACGGCATCCGTTTAATGATGTCGTATCATAATTATTATATAACGCGTCCCGTCCGTCGCCCGACGCGTTCCTCATCATCCTCGTCATCCTTCGGGAACATCTGTGACGCGGTCGTCGCGTTCGTCGTATATAGCACAGTCGTCGGTGCCGTTCAAATCCGCATTAGCCGACGCAAGCAGCTACCGCGCGCCCGCCCGCTGCCAAACTTTGGCCTCGTATACGTGCGACTCCAGCAAATTACATACCGCCTCCGCTGATATTGCCGCAGAGATTATGCGTCCTCGAAATCATTATTATTATTATTAGTATCGTCGTAGTCGTTGTTCTTGTCATCATGTAGTAGTCGTGTACGTGTTATACTCTTTCCGTGTGTATATAAATTAAACAATAGTCAAATATAGTCAAATGACTTTTCAAGTCTATCTGCAATAAATAACAAAATGACATACATTTTTATTTTACTATTTATATAGGATATATATATTTTTTAATTTTATCATTAAGATCAAAGTTTGTTACTAGATTTAGTGAATTTCCAAGGTTTAGGTAATACAATTGTACATTTATTTATACATTTTTTACCAACAAATAATTAGCGAACTTTTGTGATGTATCATCATTTCATCAAAATTTGAACATTAACGTTTTGATATTTTTATTACAGTGATAACTTCTGTAAGCACAACTTTTAAATAACAGTAGGTATTTTGAATTACATCTATAAAAAAATTGTTTAAAATTTAAAATTTCTTAGAACATAAAAAACATAAAAACAGCCCAAATATTTAAAAAAAAATACACAATGTCGATATAAATGAAATATACTATGTAATTTGTATATTGTATATTATTAGGAAAAATAAGAATTCCATTATCTTTACGGTTTTTGAAATATAACGAAAAAAATGATTGATTTCGTTTAGAACTGATTAGTATTCCCGATTATTTTTGACTTAACATAAGTAATATTAAAATATATTACTAATCCTCTACTATAGAAAAAACCCATCTTCGACGTTGGCACGTTTTCATTTTTCCGAAACGTGACGATAGACACAAAAAAAAAATTAATTTAAAACAGCACAACTTTGTAAAACCAATATTAATATGTTATATTCATCACTCCACCGTGGTCCGCTCTGAATTTCGAACACTATTTTTAGCATAGTTTGCAGGATCGCAGACATTGTACGACTATATGGGAAAACAAATGGCAATATTGCAGGTTATATAAAAACGTTTTCATGAAAAAGCAAATCCAGTGGTCGCATAATGTAAGAGTAAAATGAAAACGTCGTGACGGCATAAACAACACTCGTAACGTCTAAACCCGCTGCCTAACTACCGTGCAAAATTTATATAAATAACACAATATATGTACCATGTGATACGCGTGTGGGTACATATTATTATAATATATTGTCCGTGTTTATACGATACGATATATTATTATGTTATGCCGCCGCCGTCGTCCGGGAAATTACAACAACTTACAGCTTGCCGGGGGGCGGCGGCGGCGGTGGGTCGGAGCAGGCGCCCCCGACGACGACGCCCACGTAAAACAAAAGCCGTCGGCACATTGGTCGAGGCGGCGCGGGAGGGGTGGAACCCGACGCCTCAGCCGCTCGCCGCGGGCCGGACGGGTCCGGGTACGGCGGCGGCGGAGGAGAGTCCCCATGCGGGTCGCCGCCGAAAACGAATTCGTTTCGATTCGGTCCCCCGCGTGGGTGGGTGGGTGGATGGGAAGTGACTAGCCGCCGGTCGAGTGGCGTAGTTGTTCTGCACTTCCGATCATCGCGGCGAAGCGCACCTGCACTGCGTGCGCACGGAAGTCCCCCTGCAGCAGGAACTATACATGTAAAGGTACTTATATATATATATATAACACACGTATCTTTGTTTTACGCTCGTTTATATTATACATATGTATGTATGTGTATGTGCGTATTCGATATTTTCCAAGAACACACCCCTCACCACCAACCACCCCTCGACGACTACCCTCAACATTTACAACACTGCAGGTTAACGAAAACATTTGAAACTGTTCCACGTCTCCCACTCTCGCCGGCGAATTTCATATATATTATACACACACATGAGGTGTGTGCGGCGATGACGTATATACTATGTATACACATACAGTTGTATGTACCTACATATATGTTATACGGTTCCCCGAAGACGTGACGGCCGAGGCGAGATACGTATATAATAATAATAATAATAATATGTACGTGAGCGAATTTGTTTTTTTTTTCGCGATCGGTGCCCGCCCGACGAGCGGAGGGGGAGAGCAGACCGGATAAAAGTATAAGACCACATTTTTCCCCGTTCCGACATTCACGTCGACGTGTAAATCCCTTGCTCGTAATAGTTATACGAGGGAGGAAACTTACTGCGCCGCTTCGTTCTATACTTGTATGTGTGGGTGTGCGTGTGTGCGGGTGTGTGGGTGTGTGTACATATAGGAATAGAATAAATTGAAATGCATCCGCCCCCGACCTTATCCGCGGCCGCCGTAAGAAAATCCCTTTAGCTGTTCCGGGCGTCCCAAATCACCGCAGCCGCCCACGTCGATTCAAAACCTATTTCGGTGTACCACAAGCGCCCGACGTGATCGTCGAGCTCGAGTCGAGAGAGACTACAGAAGTTCCGCAATCGATCATTATTTAATAGCTTCTATAAATTCCCAATATCGTATAACGAGCGTCACAATTATTATTGTTATAAGAGTTTTATGCTGTTCGAGTCTAATAGAGAAATTTATATTAATATCGGTAAACGGTTTTATTGTTTATTTGGTATCTATTGAAAAAAAAATGTTCTTTGGAACTAAAGCAATTTGTCGTTTCTGCGAAATCTAGAAAACTAACATGAAAGTTATTTAAGCGTCCGCTTCTAACAATATTTTCAGTGTTTATTGAAAAAAATTTAAACTGTTCATTGTACTCGTAGTTTGACGAATGTCTAAAGACTATATAGTGACTACTCGGCCTCTCGTCCAATCTTCGTAATCGCGACACTATTTTTGATAACGAAGTCAATTTAAACTCACTGTTTACTTACAGTACTGCAAAGTACAGCACTGACGGCAGACTGCAACTTTATCTCAACAATTTTAAAACGATTTTCTACATTTTCGATGGGTTATGATTGATGAATAATGACGGTTATCAAACACTGTACACCAGCGGTCACTGCATAATGCGCTTTCTTTGCAGCTCATGTACAATTGACACCAACAACCAATATTTGCGATTATACGATAACCAAACCATAAACTATGTATATAATAGTGGAAAGGCCTACTTGGCTAACTTGGGGCTCTGTGTGACTAATTTGATGTGGGCAGCTGTCCGTTGTAGCCGTGCGCTAGATGCAACTATTATGTACACAAGAAATGTGCATTTGGTCGATTTCCCGCTTAATGTTACCCACACATTGGCGATGCCACTACAAAAATACAACGGCTTTCCGCACGTCCGTTCGATCGGGGATAACGATGACACTCAGCTCGTTTCTCTAAGCAGCTGCTTCGTTCCAAAATTGGGGTTCTAGGGGTAGGTACCCTTTGGGCTAAACGACTGCGTACGTTGAGTTATTACAATTTATTTTCACAATTTTATTCTTTCATTTATTATTTATTTTTTAGAACATAAAATTTACATAATGTGGGGATATAGAACACGTTAACTATATGACAATTGTGTCCCCAGTCAAATAATAATAACAATAACGTTTCATAGGTGGAATAATAATAATCCACGTCACCGATGACCACAGTTACACGTATTATGTATAATGTATATGTGATACTTACTTAACTTTATTTCTAATTGTATTGCTTCGTTGGCGATTCCGAGATTGTTGGAGATCGAATAAAATAAATAATATTATGCTGGCATTATATAAATTAAATGACATAAAACTTTGCAATAATAATAATAATATAATATGTGAAATTCCATTAAAAATGTCTGATTCGCAATCATCATAATATTTATAGTTATTTCCAAACACATCAATGAAGCAATATTTCATACTAATTATCAGGTATAACGAATCTGTTGTCTAAAGGTTGATCAAATTTTAATGGCCCGTGAAATCATTTTTACTTCATTGCTAAATCTAATCTTGTATTTAATGAAAAAAAGGTGAAATAAAATGGTCAAAAGGTAACGAATTAAATACTTTAAGATACTTTAGAAGAAGAATGGGACATTGTGTAGATGTAATTACCGTAACTAAAAGTAGATAGATTTAAGTATTTTAAATGTATTTAAATAATTATAGGACTCAATTATACAGTTATTATTAAGATGTTATTGCCTACCAAATACTTACAAACAAATGTTTACTTACAGCGAGTAGGTAGGTACATTCATTTTAACAGTTTAGTAGGTGACTGTATCGAATAATCGTAAGGAATCCAATAAAATAATGTGTTGATATCTATTGTGTACAATCTCATTTTACTTACATAATGTTAACAATAAACCTTGTAGTTAATTGGGTGTAAAAACAGAATCGGTCAACAGTTAATCGAATCTTGTCTTTAACGTAGATGTTTATAATATAATAGTTGTCATGTAACATAATTTTGTTACACTATTTTATAATCATAAAAAGTGCATTATATACATTACACTACAATAAAAGTATAGAAGTTACTACTTCCAGATTTGATATTTTGTATAATTTAAAAAAAATAGTGTATTCCAAATAACTCAATATTTATGTTAACGACATATATATTATATACATGTAAGACTGTTTTGCATAATGAATTATTTTAAAACAAAATAAAGGAATAATACATTGGGTGAAGGTAATGCTGCTCCACATAAAATATATTTTCATTGAAAACTAACAAAATACACAACTGATATTAAAATAATTATTCCGAAATTTTTAAAGCCCCTCCGCCCCGAAAAAAAAAAACTAAACATAGGAATTACGAGGTATATATTACGATATTTATATATATATTACGAGGTACACTTATAAACATATTTCTAGCACGTGAATTTTTTAAAAACTTTAATTACAAAATGTTGGCACGTGACCCAAAAAAGGTTCGTGTATTGTAAACGCAACCGCTGTCATTCATATACGTGTTTCTAAGTGTACTCTACCTATTATCATATTTATACATCACAGAAAAAAAAATTATGATATAACGTTACCTACAAAGCTCAAGTCGAGTTATATTAAGCCAGACTTTACCTCCGAACTATCAATATTCATATTTTATAAAATATAATAATTATGGAGCGACTGGCCAAAATACAAATATACTTATTATACTTATATTAATATATATATTATATACATTACAACGATAGTGCAAATATATCATACACAATACATGTTACTCCTAAGTAGACTGTCGATGATTTTTGAAGGGGCTCTATCCCGATACAAACATTATACTAAATACTCCCGTGGAGTTCATGTATGTATTCTACTAATATTGACTTTTAAACATTCGCGTCTTTCTTTTTTAATCTCGGGGAGAACATAAATCTACGGACAATGCTATGTTATAGAAGACGCTAAAATAAACTGTTTAACCGGAAACCTATTGGGAAAAGAAGGAAGCCTAGTAGTATTCACATATTGGGGGACTTTATAGCTTAACTCCGATGTTAGCTATTTAGATGTTAATATATTATATGTTATAGAATTGTGTACGAATGTATATAGTAATATTATGTGATACTGCGGCGACAAATGAGCTACTCCCCAACGGGTGCTTAGACCCGATGAATCGTTGTGACATAGCGAGCCGAGTAGCGTCGCCTATTGTACGCTGGGCCCGATCGAAAAGGTCGTTCGAACATTAGTGTCATTGCAGCGACTACCCCCTCGTTAACGCACAAAACACCTTTGCTCGTGGGTATATATATTACGTATAATATTATCTAACGTGTTCGCGCACGCGTGCGTTTCGACAAATCTGCGACGGGGTGAGCGAGCTATACGGACGTCGAGTGTATCGTATACATAATATAATATATATAGTCGACGACCGGTTTCGCATAATGTGTATACAGGGTGTATTTATAGGATTTAAAGGTTCAAATAACAACTTACCAAACGATGATCAGCAAATGCTCCAGATACGACCCTATATAGAACACACACACACACACCCTGACAAAGCCAAACTAAATCATCTATATGCGTATATATAATAGTTCAACGACAATGATAATCCGTTAATACATACTGTTTAACCCAATCTAATCTAACTGACAGCTGTTCTACCTACTGCAGTAAAAATATTTCTATATCTTGTTAATTAATTTAATTTAAGTGACTTGGACATTATATGAGAATACATCGATTATCGGTCTATGCGGCACCACCACTGGGTAACATTAAATCGCTGGGAGGTGCTATAATGTCACGTATACGTATAATACAACTAACATAGACAAATTATAAAGCGCACGTCGTGTGTATGAGTTCATAGTTAAAAGTATATAATACGACATGTATTTTTCTGGAATCGACAAATCAACAAATCTGTTATTTTCAAGTATATACTGTATAGTATGAAAATTAATATTGAATTGTCTGCAGCGGAGAGTACCTCCACATTATACGATATGTATTCTCAATCACGTCGCTGCCGCTATACGGACTTCTCAAAATTTGAAATATTTCACATCCGTCGTTTCTTCCTTATATTATACATAATATTCTATATTTTTGTCACGATTCGCGGACCGCCACCTCAGGTACTCGTCCAACATATGCCCACGGGCAGGTGGATACGTCATATAATAATAAAAGGCAAATAATACGATATACCTATTGACGTTGTACTATATAGGTGTACCTATATTGTACGGTGTGAGTGCAGTTTTCAAGTCTACTACGAAAGTGATAATCCCATTTCGGAATGCGTCTGAGCGACGGCTCGTCGTGTGGGGGGTCTTGTGTGTGGAGTTTGTGCAACTCGAAGACCGCTGTAAAAACTGTTCGGTGTGTTACTGTTACAAAAACCAGTGCAATTTTCGCGTCGCAAAACTCAGCCGAACCGCATTCACCGCACTGTCGGAGCGTAAGACGCGCCGCGACATCAAATAAGGTCCAACACCGACCGAGTACCTGCAACCTACAACGGCTAACTATAACTATACACAGATTTATGACACCATATTATTATTATTATATACATATATACTGACAATTACAATGTATACGTACGCAGTATAAAGGTACACCTGGTCGTCGGTTGGCGTCACACCGGCTGGGACGAGGGTTCGTCGGCGGCGGAATTTCCTCTCGCGCTGAATAATAATAATATGCCCGCGAGCATTGTGCTCCTTTTTATATACGACCCGTGTGCGTCTACCGTACGTACACTTCGGCATCGTCTTTTGTCGTCATTCATTTCTTATAAAAATCGTGTGTATCGTCTGTGTGTGTGTGCGCGCCCGCGTTTGTAAAAATACATATTCCACGACGACCTACCTCCTATGTGCACGACAAACGCGCGTATACGAGTGTGTGTGCATTATATTATGTATAGTATAATGATATGATGTGCCATATATAATATGTATTATATATACACAGGACGATAATCGCGTGCGTACACGACGGGGGGGAAGATAAAAACCCGGTACCGAGTTTGACGGCGGACAACAATGGGGATGACGCTGTGTGACTTTGCGACGGGACCACTGCCACCACGCCGCTCCGTCGAACGCGGGCGAGAGTGGTAGTTGGGTCGAGGGGTTAGCGGTGGGGTAGGTTAGGTCGTCGGGCGCATTGTCGCGAGCATATACTATATTATTACAGTGTCGTCCAGAGCGTTTAATACCCCGTCCTACATATCGTATATAACACATAATATTATATTTATCATATTATTGTCGTTGCGTATATACAGCTGGGTGCAGGTCACACAGCGACGCGCGAGTATATAGGTAATAATACCTCAGGTATATGTAAGGTGCGTTGAGATCGCCGTGTCGCGATGCAGTGCAGAACGGAAACGCGTAATCGTCGCTACGCCATTTCCTCTGGTTACGCAACGGATATCATAATAATTATTATTACCTACAACTAACTACTATTAAACATTTGCACAGCACGACGCGCGACCCTTAAAACGTGAAATTCACGATATACTTGCTAGGGATAAAGGTCGACGATACCATATAATATAGAAGTTCTCTCCGCCCCTGCACAGGCTGCAGCATCCGTTGTGGATCTGCAGCGCTGTATACGCGCCGACAAGCACCCTGTATCGTCGTCGGGGGGTTGTGCGCTAAGAGGGTTTGGCGGCGGAGGGTGTGTGTGACGTGCGTGCGTGCGTGCGCGCGTGATCGCGTTACCGCGTATCGTCGGAGCGCGCGTCCGGAGTCAGTTAGTCGCCGACAGTGTCCGCCGCGCGATGACCGATTTCACCAGCGCTCGACAGCCGCAGCAGCCGCGACATCCGCAACCGCGGCCGCCTCCGCTGCGGCTGGTTCCGGCCGCCGTGGCCAGACCGCCGTTTTTCGATTTTAACGACATTTTTGGTTGTTCCGCAGGGAAAAAACTGTCGCCGCCCATGTCGACGGCCGGGACACCGACGCCGGCGGCCAACGGCGGTGCCGGATCGACGGCCGTCTCCGGGACGACGGCCGCCGCGGCCGTGGCCAACAACAACAACAATCACAACAACAACAACAACAACGGATCGTCGATCAAGCAGCAACAGCAACAGCAGCAACAGCAGCAGCAGCAGCAACAGCAATCTTCGGCCGGCGGCGGCCAACAGCTGCAGCAGATGTCCGGGGCCGCGGCGGGCTGCTGTCCCGTGTGCGGGACGACGCTCCGCACGGCCCACGAGCTCGAGTCGCACTTCATCTGGGAACTGGAACGGCTCTACAAGCAAGCGGCCGCGGCCGGACGCCGGCACCGGGGAGGAGGCGCGGCCGATAAGCTGCAGGGCGACGGTCACCACGTGCACGGTCTCATGGTGTGCTCCAGGGACGGCGGCCGTTTGTCGCCGGTCGCCGGCGGCAGCAGCAGGGACGCGACGCTGCACGGCCGATGGGAGGTCGGTGTTTCGATTAAATTATATTATACTTAACGATTAAATTTTAATTTATTAAACAGTATTGTGTGTATTGTGCACTAGCCGATCGTCCTTCACGACTTCGTCGAGTTCTCCGTAACGAATAGAATTATTTCGACCCGTTTTAAACGAGCGCCGCCTTTAATTAATTAATTAACACGCCTGTGTTTGACTCGTTTTGTCCAAATATACGCGTAACAGGTCAACAATCGTGATACCTATTTAAATTTCTGCGATTAAAGACAACACGGTGGATAAATAAAAAGTCACGATAATTTTCATCTCAGCCCGTTTTTAAGTGAGGATTTCATAAAATCCGCACTTATCGAGCCTATACGTCATAATAATATAATAGTAATATAAGTACATTTTCTGAAGTTATCAAATGTACCTATATTGGTTTGGTATAGTTCAGACTATATACTTTTGCCATCGATTGAACGATTTTCGTCAAAAGTCTGAATTGACTTTTTTCTTTCGCGATCATTCGAACGTCGCCAACCGTTTTTACAACCTCCGCACTTTTTTATATAAATACCTACGAGTCGAGAAACGATATTCCGGTTATAGAATATCCGTTTTTCGAGACAAACTGCAGTTTCCTGTGAGCATGAAAAATATTTACACAAGGATTTGCAGCACATCGTTATAACAAGATTGTGCGTTGCCCGGCGTTGACGAGTTTCTCTCAAATCACCTTTATCGTTTAAATTGATGTCACGGGCCGGTATGAGTTTTCCATGTGTACAGTAGGTAATCTCCGGTTAACTGTCTGTTAGTTGTCAAACGAGTGACTGACGCGTTGTGGTAAAAGTGTGGTGCACGACGACTGCAGTGCAATATATTATTACCTATATACGTTTACGTCATTATTGTTATGCTTTCACCAAAACGTCGATAAGTATTCATCTTGATGGTATTGTTAAATGTTAATAAATACGACTATGCTAAACATTTCATTTAAAATATTTTATCGATTTTCTGCCTAGCTAGTCTCCCCGTCCCGTCCGTCACTAAGTTCAAAATTAAAAACCTCAACAATCCTTTATTTCATGATTGTCCGAGTAGTTATTTGTGATTTTTTCACTATTTCTCGCTTCGGCTACTGTTTATTCTATAATTTATATCGTGTCTGTGCACAGTTACTGTATGCTGTTGTCAATAATATAAATACATAGTACAATATATTATATACGATATAATTATATTATTGTTATTTTCATTATCATTTCCGTCCATACAGACATATCAAAAAGTCAAGGCCAACCGACACAACCGGTTGAGGATCAAAAATCGGAAACGGAAACCCGACGAGATGCTTTTGACGCCGACGCCAGCAACATGCTGCTGCCCCGTTTGCAATGAACCCGTGGCCGCAGCGACCCAGGAGCAGATGAACGCTCACGTGGAAATGTGCCTGAGAAACAAAGTACGTATAAAAATATGATATTGGCTTATAGCGTTTTATTTAAGTTCTTCTGTTTCGCGTATTATTTATGAGTTGTGACTTAAGAGCCCAACGGTTTGCAAAATGATCACTGATCGCAAATCAAAAACGTGATTTCTGATGACGCGTAATCATTTAATTTCGAAATTTCCAAAATTTTTCTGAAATTTATTTTAATAAAAATTGTAATTTACAATTGCAACTTCAAAAACTTAAAAATTGAATACAACATCATCACCGGTAATAATAATTACATTCTCTTATAGTTAATAATTATTTTATTAAATAAAAGGTAATTTTCGTAGTTGTTCGAAATGTTGCTTGTGAATTAAAGATTTAGTAAAAAATAACTACACTTTTAATACACCTATAGGTACACTATACAGTTACGATGTGCCTTGAAGTGAATTTGGCCCGTTTCTTAATTGCAAAGCGTAGACGATTTAATATAGAAAGAATTTAATTTAGATAACGTTTAAATGCGCGCGTTCGAAACAGTTTTCGAATTCTTTATGGCTTTTGAATTTAAAAAATGTCCTACGCCCGGCCTCGGCTACACATCGCCACCCCTTCCAGTGACCAGTTCAATCGTATTTTAAACAATATTTTTGATATATTAAAATATCCAGTCACGACAGCGACCGGCACAGACGTTCCCAGACGCCTTTACTTATATTTTAACGCTATTTTCCAGGGACACCCGGCAGTGGCGACCGCAGGTAACGACGATGAAGACGAAAACGTGGACGTGGAAGGCGATACCGAGACGACGATGTACGACATCGTATATGGCGGTGGCAATAACGGATGGCACGGCCAACAGCCGCACAACAGGATGAGACCGCAGCCGATGCTCATGCACGGCGGTGCATACAACAGAGGTGAGACCCGATTTCACTATATGGTCAGCGTTTAATGCACCATCAGCTTTTCAACTAACCTTCTCTCTGCTACGAGTTGTTTATAGTTCTGTGTCTAGATTATAAGTCTACCCCGAGCCCCGAGGATGGTATTCGTAAATCGTAACAATTATGCGTTTACATATATATACTCGTATATACTTTAATACTCGCCTTTTACATTTAAGGAAGAATTAATATTTTATAATTGATCGGCAATTCTTCCTTGAAACGCGTTTACATTTTATGATTAACAGCTATTGCAAGCTCGTCCTCACATTTTTATAATTTTTTTTAACTATAAAAATACTGCTTCGTTTGATTTAAAATTGATCCTTACAATCGTTTATTTCTCGCAGTTTCAACAAAACTTTTTAATGAAATATTATAATGATGAATTAATTTTAAACGTATCCTTGATGGTATACCTATGTTTCTAGCACTATAAAATATGTTGTTATTTCACCATGTTGTCTATTCATACTAAATTGGAGACAATTTTAATTTTAATGTATTTTATTTAATTTCAATATAAATACATATAATTGCATACAATACATAACTTTCGTCGACATTCAATTTGAAAATAATTATATTTTTATTTTTTTTATTCAGATTAGGTACTTAAAATATTATTTTATCTTTTTTTTATTATTACATTAAAAGTTTCTAATGGGAACCATTTTTTCACTGTTCTACGTATATTATACTGGCACCAACAGTTAAATCAGTCGTTTTATTTATTAATCTTGCAATTGGTTTATATTTTTAAATTAGTTAAATACTCTTACGTCGTTTATTTATACATATACTAAGTGTTACATTAACTATGTTACATTTATATGGTATATTTAGCTTATTGTGCTCAATTACATCAAATCCTTTAATCAAAATCGATTTACTTGTATGATTCAATCCTAATATTGTAAATTGTCTGAAAAATAGATCTTACAAAATAAGACTAAGAAAAATTAACTGCAAAATGATTCATAAAATATTTTATGCCAAATAATCTACACGAATGATCAATTATCAACTTTTCTTTACACTCGGTCCTTTTATTTTAATACTTAGATGACTTTATCTTGATGTAACATGGACATCAATTTAATGAAAGCCAATAAATTTTAAAACAAATCATACATTTTTGTAAAACGTATTGCAGAACCCGCAGAATCATCCCTTTTTATAAAAGTAGTAAATTCCAAATCCTAGATCATATCGTAGGCTAACTTAAAATATTTTCACCACTATATATATATCACTTGATGGTGGTGACGATATCGGTTTTAGAAACCACTTAACTGCCACAACATAAACCTTTGCAGTTACAGCCTACCAACCACCCGCAGCAGTTTTACGCGAAATCCTCTAGATAATTTATTCATAGAAAATAAAGCAACGGATAGACGACAACAATATATAAATAAGGGGTGGTTCTCGGAACATAACATAAAATAAATATCTAATAGATCGTGTGATTACAATGATTACATGTTATACACAGTATACACTATTTTACACATTACATATACTTATTTATTTTTATAAATAGCCACACGAATTTTCCAATATCAAAACATCAAATATATAAATTATTCACAAAAAAAACATAATCAACGAGACTGCCTTTATTGTTTACTATTTTATACATATATACATGATTATTTTCAATAATTTTATAGTATGTGACGTGGTGGTATTTTTTTTTTTTTTTTTTAATGAGTATTTGGACATTAAGAAGTTTATTGGACTAACGAGCATGATTTTTTTTTCAAATGAAAACCAACAAATGCACATGAACAATATTCGAGGTTAAAAAAATATACAGTGCCATGATGGACTTCTGTTTTCATTTATTTTTACAAAAACTACAATTCACTATTTTAGTTTTGAATACTAAAAAAATATAATGATACATTACCTAGCCACATTTCGCTAGTGTAGGTTTATTTAAAAAATATAAAATTGTTCATTAATAAGCCAAGACAATTTATCGACATATTTTTTCCACATTCCACGTAAACATGCAAGTTTAATTTAACGTATCTATCATACTGCCATTTATTGATAAATTCCTCATTATGTTCCTAATATAATAATTTGAAGTCGATTCACTTCCGTTTAACATGCAGAACTCAAAAATAAAAATGAAAATAACAATAATAATATTTCTAATCACTAATCGTTTTCAAAATGTAAGTACCTATTACTTTTTGAAAGCAAGTGTAGCGTGTAGCAAGTATAATATTATTACTCTCGTCATACATAAAAAATTTTCATACCATTATTATAAAATAGATTTATAAATTTTTAAGAAACTATTGCCCAACATTCAAAAAATCATAATATGAATATTATTTACGTTATTATCAAAGAGGGTGAACATTACTTTGTAAATTGCTCTGTTCAGATTATTGTATGAGATCCATCTCCAGCTCAAAACCGTTATTAAAATTGTAGTCATATTGATGGCATCTGTATTTATTTTTATTTTTTGTAGCCTTTAGGACAGAAGTCACTAATAAATATTTTTTGTGAGCTACTTTAGGAAAAGTTCTGTCAACTTGTATCGACTTACCTAGGTTTAGATAGGTACATGTGACCGTGCGACTCTGCGTGCAGCGCTGTTAAATAATAAAAATTTAGTGCAGCCTCATATATTTATATAATTTTGCTGGTCCAACCTATTTTAATTGCTCAATCGCTTAAATGTATTTCCCTACACTGTATTACATGCATATAGGTATACGAGTATGTGTTATAAAACTATATTGACGACTGTCTACAACATAATATACCGCTACAGAAAATGGATGTGGATGGAAAATTATTTTTTCTAAAAATATCATCCGTTTCATTTATTTGCGTAGGTACCGCATCCGTGCCGATCAACTGTTCCGGCCCCGGAAATCCGGCCCAGCAGCCACCGCCCAGACAGTCGGCGACCGGTGGCGAAGACTCGGCCGGCGGTGCCGAAGACGCTGTGTTGGTGGTCGACGACAACGACAACGAAAACGGCGGAAGCAGCAGCGGCAGCATATACAACAAGTACGGCCCTAACCAGTACGCCGAACGGGACGTAATCGTCCCGTCACGTCCTCCTACCGCTTCTTCGGAGAGTCGCCGACTTTCACCCGCCGAGTAAGCGCCGTCGCTCGAAATTTCCCGAAACCTCCAACAAACGATACCTCGTTTAGGTTTTCGTTTTTATAATTGTTTTTTCTTTTCGTTTTTATGCTTTTGTTTTCTATTCTCAGCACCACTTACCGCCCCCCCCCCCCACCTCCCTAAAGACAAACCATCATCTTTCAACAACCATCATTAAAACACCGATACCCGCCGTCTTGTAATATTTTTTGCCCGGCGTGGCGTCATCTATGCACCGCAATTTTTTTTAAAATTATTTTACCGTTTATCTTTCAATTACACCACTATATATTATGACCATTATTCGATCTTCAGCCGCTCGTACATAATTCTGTCACTTTCGATCACCCAGCACTTCGTCGTAACTTTAACGCCTATATAGTAGCCTGTCTTAGGAAATACCTATTCGACAAAATTATTGTGTTATACAATGATAATGATACGTAAAACATAAATAATAACGCGTTTGTGACGACGCGTCTCGACAATAATAATATAACAATATAATGTATCTGTTATAATCGTAAAATAAAAATATCACAATAATAAATATAATAACGCGATCGTTGGGGTTGTGTGCAGGCTGAACGATTCGAACGCAATGGAGGCGATGGACTCGTGCGAAAACGTCGGGCCGCTGGACGTGTCGATCAAAAAGGAAAACACACAAGACGAAGGGACTGTGAAACCCAAAATGGACGTCGACAAGTACTGCGCACAGTTCAACAACAACGGTCAGGTCGTCGAAGCACTAAAAGCTCGGATCCGGGAACTAGAGTCGGCGTCCAAGACCGGAAGCGACAAGTTTACTTGTCTATTGTGCAAAGTGAGTGTATATACCATTACCGGAGAAATCCTTATTCTTTCCGTGTCATAAAGTAGCAACCTATAAATGCGTACAATATCCGATATCCAATATTCGATATCCGTATCTCGAATGCGACGATTTTTACGTGAAACGGAGAATAACCGTCGTGTGTGTTATAATATAATATATAATTCGTGTGTACACTTTGCTAACACCTATCAAATGCAAATCCCGTTGCCTTAACACTCTCTCTGTCCCAACTACAATACGAGGCCACGGCGTAAAACGTCAGTAAGAGCTTGTTTAAATGATAAATTTTAATTTTATATATTTAATACTTTCATGTGATTTACATTAAATGTAATCACTAATCATATTATAATTGTTATAGTAGGTATTTGTAATTTTTACTCAGAAACAGAACTATTGTAAAACATAGTAAAACTTTCTATTTTTTTTTTAATGTATTAGTACCTATTAATTATATATTTATATACATAGATTTCAACTATAAATTTTAATATTTAATAAAATAATAACGAATCAAGTAATATAGTGTTAATCAGTGTTAATATATATTCAATAATACTCCCCTCAATATGCTAAATAAAAAAGCTGACCTAAAAAAGGGCCCGCATTGTCAGTATTATAATATGATCGTCATCGAATTTTCTATGAGCATTTTACGCACTGTATATAGTCTATAGCCATTACATGGAGAATATTCAAAATTATTATTTGTGTGGTCGTATGATTTGATAGAATATTTCTACATGTTTTAAGCATTATTTCGATTAAAGAACCAAGTACAGTTTTAAAATCGACTTTTCATTTTTCCAGGGAAATTTCAAAGATCCCGTCGTGTCGACGTCGTGCTGGCACGTGTACTGCGAAGTGTGCTGGCTACAAATACTGGTGAGTATATTATTATTATAAACTATGTCGTACCGTTCACCGACGTAACGGCGATATTACGATGGACTCGAAATACGACCGTTGTACCGCGGCCCGTCATCGGCAAATGAAAAATATTACCACATCGATTTAATACGTCTCCTCCTGTGTTCGTTTCAGGGTGCTAAAAAGCTGTGTCCGCAGTGTTATGTGATAACGCTTCCGTCCAACTTGCGTCGCGTTTACCTTTAAAGCGACCGAGGAGCTCTGCAGACTCTTCAACGGCGGCCAACACTGCAGCCAAAAATGTCTCCGGCGGGTGGCTGCTCGTCTCCGTCACCACCGCGGGACATCGCATGTTATATTTATTTGTAAATTATTTCATTGTAATTTTTATTTTTCCCGGTTTTCCGCGTGTTTTCTCTCCGATTTCGTTTCCAAATTTATTATTGTACAAACCTTTTCGCAAACGGTGTACGATACGTCGTCATGTTATATGTACAATACACTGTACACCCGCATTATATTATCCTATTATTAAATCCTATATTTATATACATATGACTTTAGGACGCGTACGTTGTCGCCGCACAGCGTACAGATGGTACCTTTGTACATAATACATAATATGAAGTGTATACCTATATGGCATTTAAGCGTTTTCCGTTTATTTATCCGGTCATGTCCCGTACCTTCAAACCACACCTCCCCACCAAAAAACAAAAAAAAACCACCCGACAACGACGATGACACTTTAACGTTCCCAGCTCTTCTCACAGCCATCAAATCCAAAAACCATCGCGCAATAATATAGCGGACATATCCATGTACAATATATATATTATACATTACTATATTGTAAATCGAACACAAGTCGGCCTATACACAGAATTATTATTTGTACATAGGTACCTATGTACACTATTATAATATGACCTACTTACTCGCGCACAACCATTACCGCCTCCGCGTGACACCACTAAACCATTCGATAAATACACCACTCGAGCACGATTATACAGACAGTGTTAGGTACTGAATACGCTCGGGGGCGCATTGTAAATATTTCCAAGTCACTTTAAAACAATATAAAACCGTACCTATATATTATGTATATAACAGTCCGATGACGGTCTCACCCGCGTTCTGCAGTAGGTATTCGGAACTCGATATCGTAACTCCTTCCCCTCACCGCCCGGCCGCGGCGCTGAGTTTTACTCTGGCCTCGGTATAGTTATAAATATATTATAAATCTTCGTGTACATACACGGACGAAACGACATCAAAAAGTCTAAAATGCTTCCCACCGTTCCACCCCTATCGCCAGTTTTATCGGTTCGACGGTCAATCGCACCGCGGTGAAAAACGCACCCCTCGATATACGCGTGTGTGGGTGTGCGCGAGCGTGTAGTCATATTCACTGGCACGTGTGTTAAAAATTATGTACATTATTTATATAACATTATATAATGATAACGATATACTTACGTTATGTTTTTTTTCTTCTTATTAGTGAAAGTAGATGTTTAATATTATTATATATTTATAATGCATAGGGATAATCGCTTTGTCGTTTGACGTTAGCAAAAAAAAAAAAAAAAAATTAAGTAAAAACGTCATCATATTATGTGCTATGACTGCGAATCTTCATTAGTCTTATTAGAAACATTTAAGCATAATATATACATTACAATATAACATTATAGTTTAAATTTAAAAGTAACTTTAATATTATATTATATAATAGGTACCTATATAGGAACTGTTAATCTAATGATAATGTTATATTATATTATTATACCTATAAGCCATTGGTGCATTTTTGTTAAAATCGATGAAACGCGTGCTGCGTAAACGATTGCAGAGATAAAAAATGAAAAATTTTAAAATACCAAAATTACTAGGTTTAGTTCCCGAGTAGATACAAAAGAAAGCGTCGTAATTTGCGCGCGTTAAAGTCACGAACGGAAAGTTTTTCAACAACTCGCGACTGTCGGGTCGAGTGCAGAAACGTTAATGAAACGGTTTTCGAACACTTTGATACAATGATAATAATAATAGTAAAAAAATAAAGGCCGGTAGAATTAATAAGCTTATATACCTAACCACGCAGGGTGTAAAAACACCGAAATCTAACAAAATGTGTGAGTAATAAAACTGAAATGATACAACAGCGAAATAATCGATACTTAACGGAGAACTCGTGAGGCGATTTCTTTCAGATTTTTTTTTTATTCTTTTCGTTTTTTTCACGACCGTGTTTTTACGAAATTTGTAACCCCGTGACCGGCCGTAACAGTACGTTTTGCCAATTCAACGTGGACGAATGTTAATATTAATAATTATTGAAATTCTAGCTGTAGACGACTTAACTTCCGTTCCAATACGTGCGCCGCGTTGTGATGCCGAACGATATTATAAAAAAAATAAAATAAAAAAATAACCTAAATATTATAACCGATAAAATTTTAAATCTATATTATATTTCATTATTATATTCAACTGTATATTGTGTTTCGTCTCCTATATAATATATCTGGCGTTTATCATAATGAGAAAAACGTGTTATTATATTATTATTATTAATTATTATTATTGTAATTATTATTACTATTATTATTATTATTATTATTATTATTATTATGATTATTATTATTACTATTATTATTATTATATTATTATTATTATTATTATTATTATTATTATTATCGTCATCATCATTATTATTATTAACTATTATACTTTATGTTTCTTCACAAATATTGTAGACTATTATTGTTTTTTAACATTATTAATCAATAACAAACGGAAATATCTGGAATTTAAACATACCTATATATACTTAATGTCAGTGTACAACGAACACCAAATCCCAAAGCATTTCAGAGTATGTGCCGTCGGCGTAATTTGGACAATTGATTTGGGAAGAGGGGGAAGGGAGAGACATAACATTTATTTTACATCAGTAGGTACAACCACAGTTTATATTAGAATTTAGATTCGCACTAATTCTATAATATAACATAATAATATCTAAGCTAAATGTACAATAGCCAATAGATGTATGATCTATAATTATAAACTACATATGTCTATTTAAATTCAATTATGTAACTTGGTGGAGTATCTCCTACATGAAAACATTTTAGCAAATAATTTTCGTTTGAACTTTGGAGTTATTCGTCAAACATGCTCATCCATATTTTGTCAACTGTGAATTTATTTAATTTCTTAAAATTTTTAAATATACCACTAGCCAAGTTTTCAAATACTTTATCAACAATTATAAACATATTTATTATATTAAATAATATTTTATTATTTTTTGTATCGTTAAAGAGTGTCTTACTTAAATTTTTTTCCAAATTAAGACCAACCTATTTTACTGTAAATTATTAAACAAGTCATTTCTCCTAGAAAATATTTATGTTCCTACCTAAATAATTAAAATTCCAAAAAATAGATTCTAAATTATAAAAATGTATAATAAACATCTAATATAGTAACTAAAGATATAATTCTTAAAAATAGTTTATAGAATTATAAAACTGATGTAATAATATTTAAACTAATGTTTATTATTTCATTATATTTATTTGTTTATTGATTATTATTATTTATTTTTAAAATTTTTACAAATTATAAAATGTTAATAGGTAGATTAATATTAATTGATAATTATAATAATTTCTAAATCATTATAGCACCGTTAACGCTCATATACCTCCCAAAGTATGATTATTAAAATTATAACTCAATAAATACTTATTCAAATTTCAATTTAGTAACAACATTAAAACAACATTTAAAAAAATAAATGATTTGCTTAATAATTTACAGGAAAAATGGTGATTATTATTTAGGACCCCTTACACCCCTTCCCCCTCAGATACGGCCTTGCAAGTATATGACATTTCTTATTGTCGACATCCCTAACGACTAATGTCGATCGAAGTAAATAATATAAGTACTGGTTTAAAACGTTACTCAATACCATAAAACTCGCTCTAACTCGCATCATCATTATAACATCAAAATGCATTACTCGCTTCGCTACGAATCAGAAATAAATCTAAGAAAAAACCCGGTTGTCACTTTTTAAGTTCATTTTTATTATCACATTAAAACTTTGATGATCAAAACGTAACGTTTGAGTAACCGTTTTCCAATATTCTGTTGGTTATCACAAATAAATATTTAACAATTAAATACGTATAATATATAAACAAAAAAAATCATATTATAAACATGTATGAAGGTATATAATGGCAGTGTATATAAGTATAATATAGGCTAATGAAAAAAATTAATAAATAAAATGAACAACCGATAGCGATACGCTACTGTCAGTCGCGACCGTGACTCGTAAATAAACTATCAGGCGAGATCACGGACAAGTATATCGTATCAGTAAGGCGCACAATGAACGATAGGACAAAAAACGCTACGATGTAATAAAGTTGCACAAAAATAAAAATAATAGATAAAAAAAAAATGGCGAATCAAAACGGTGGACGGTGGTTGTGTACAAAATTAGTAGTCCGACTGCGATCATCAACTGAAGTCCAACGAAGTCTTCACTTTGCCGCGCTTCCGAGGGAACAGCAGGTCGTCGGAACTGTCGCTGCTGTCCGTACTCTGCGGCGACATTATGCGTTTCCGCTTCCTTGAGGGCGGCGGCTTGGACGGCCGTTCGTCCGACGTCCGATGCGCGCTCGTGTTGGTCGTCGACGAAGTGTTGTTTAAGTCAGAAGCGTCTTCCACGCAAAACGAATCCTGTCGGCCGACAATAACGAACATTTATTATACGATGAGATTAAAATAATATAGTGAGCTAATGCAGATTCAGTTTCGGTCTGGCTCACTCAGCTACTCGACCTTAGGTTATTTTTTTTAATATTGGGGCCAATAACCAAATGATAAAATTTATATTTGAAATCACCAATATGATAATTCTTAAGTAGGCCATTTCAAATTCGTTTTGAACTAACCACGTCATAAACTTATAAATAGAAATGAAACTATTAATAATATACTAAGATCTCCCTGCAATAAATTTAATGAAACAACCATTAAAATAATAATTTATAATTTATTTCATTAATATTGTTTATGCTAATCGTTTTTTTCTATTTTATAACATTTTGTAGATACATAATATAATAATATTATAATGACAGATAATTTTATAATTAATGAATTATTTTTTGATTAGTTTTATTGTGATATATCAAATGACAATTAAATGTATTTTTTATAAGTTTAAATACAACACACCCATTAAAAAATACCACATCAGGAGCTAGAATCGTGAGCCAGACTATAACATCATAACACGATTTAGTGACCCATTATCATACATCGTTAATTAATATTACTTTATTATTTTAGTCCATTAAATTCATCAATTTTTATGGAACTATAATTTATGCTCAACAATATAAGTACATATATGCAATTGAAAAGTGCCATCAAGCTAACCGAAAAAGTAGGTATTCACTTCACGGTTTTAGTTTAAAAAGTTATCGAATTTCGTCTGCGGTGTGTAAATAATATTGTAATAATATTGAAATCAATAATATTAATGTTTTGATTAACAGCGAAATAAATTGAATACTTACAATTTTTAATACGGAAAAATAAATCATTTTACATAAAAAAAAAGCCAAATAGTTTTAAGTTTTAACTAATCAACATTTTGTTATGATCATATGTGTAAAATCAAATGCATGCGTAAACAATAAACCTAATAAACGTTTACCTCTTCGTAGTCATTATCCATATTCCGATCATCCATCTGAGAGTAAACGTCGATGTTGTAATGATGTCCAGTCAGCTGAGGTATCTTGAACACTCCACGAGCATTAGCCTGATCCCTAAACAAGAATTACTAAATTAATTATATAAAAATTAGTCAATTTAGAATGATTTATTCGAATGTAAATTAAAAAAAAGAAAATTATTGACAAGTTTTTGATTTTGAATGAGTACCAATGTATTGCTAGAAATCTAGAAATCACTCTCAAAGTGACAAATAGTTAAAGATAGAAAAAATTATACTGCTCTTCAAAAAATTATGAAGGACGCAGAAAAAAAACAAATGGTAAAACCAATACATTAATTTATCGAAACACTCAGAAACAAAACGTATCTACGACCCATGATTTCCAAAACATCTGTTTTTATTTTTTATTTCCGCGTACACTCGATTTCGGCTTATAAACTAATATGAAATATTAAAACACTGCATGGCACATACTTGACCGATTGTAAATATTGTTTGGTCATGCTCTTAGACGGATCTGACTTTTCGTAGTCATCATCGATGAAACTGGAATCAAAATCATTTTGCTCATCGTCGTCGTCGTCGTCGTTTTCAGAGCTAGTCGTGCTGAGGATGTTTCCTTCACCGAAGCAATTACTGACATCAGCTTCGTCGTCGATGAACAAGAGTTTCTACAGCAAATGAAACAAACACGAAATTTATAGTCAATAACATGACATTATATATATATATATGTATATGAATTTAGCAAATTCAACTGGCAAAATTGAATTGGCGTGATAATAATTTATAAGAAAATAAATGTAAAAAAAATATTATGAATATAGTAAATAAGTCCCAACTAAAATTCCTAAGTTTTTATGTACTCGTATTGTATTATACAACTTAATATTTAACTTATAACTGTTAATATTGTGGGCATAATCATTAATTATAAATTTCACACAGTTAAATATTGATATTGTTATTACTATTAATACAACCAAACTACCTATTTCATCTTTTTTTTATGGACATAAACATTAAGCAAAAGGCTAAAATAATTAACTATTACTTTTACTTTTACAAATCGAAAAAATAGTTTAAGTACTACAAACAACGTTTAAACATAGTTCTTACAACTGTATGAAAAAAACATATAAAAAAAAAACTATTTCTATGATTTCAGGGTATACCTACCTCGTGATTGAGATAATAATAATTAATAAATCCGTAATGTGCAAACATTTGAATTAATTATTCAATAAATACGAAAAATATTTCTTATCTAATTCTAAGGATAGTAGGACGTATATTATACTTAAATACATAATAATTATTATAGTCTGATCTTCAAATTACTACACAAAACAATGTATTTTTGATATATATTAAAACGTCTTTAAGAACAATCTACGTGAAACCTTGTACTGTATTATTGAGGTACTAACCTTTTTCGGTTTCGCTCGTCGTTTTTTTTTAACTCGGCGGGGCGGGCTGGTCGTCTTTTTGTCGCGTCCGTGGCCGACGAAAGCGTCGGAATCACTGCTGGACGTCAACATAGAGTTGACCGTTTCGCTGGCGGCAGTGACCGTAGTCGCAGCAGCGGTGTCGATTTCTCGTCGTCGTTGTTTGGGATGCGTGGAAACTTTAGGAGTAGACTGCGAGAACTGAGGACGTCGCCGTGGCCCGTTCGGGGGATGTATGGGTGACATGTCGTTAGCTGGACTTTGGATTTTTCTTTTGAACGCCAACGCCGCCATTGAACCGTTGTCGAACTTCCGTCTGAACGTAGGCGTCGTCGAGCCGTTGTCCACCTGTCGTTTAGACGTCGTCGCCGTCGACCCATTGTCCACATGTAGTTTAGACGCCGTCGCTGTCGACCCGTTGTCCACCTGTCGTTTAGAAGCCATCGACGTCGAACCGTTGTCGACCGGTCGTTTTGATGCCGCCGTCGTTGTACTCCTCTTCATGCTCAAGCCGGGCTTGAGCCGATCGACAAGACGAGCAGCTTTCATGATGTTGAACGGCATCATGCCGTTGTCGTACGATTGTGTAGAATGACCGACACGTTTTGTCACGTCGTCCTTAATCGTCGGTTTAGCTACCGGAGCAACGGGCGGTAACGGTAATCGGGTCTCCGTCTTCGTCCCACCGTCATCCGTTAGTTTTTGTGCAACAAATTTCGTGTCACCATAGCCGTCCCGCTGTTTCTGTGCGAAAACGTCTCCATCCGGGTGTTTTTGCGTAAAGACGTCTGCGGCAGCGTTACCTTCGCTGTTGTAATCAATGAACATAAAATCCATGTCATCGTCATCGTCAAGCAACTGCAGCAAATCATTGCCGCCGACACGTGTCGTTGCGACACCGTTAGTCTGCAATCTGTCTTCTGAAATCGGTCGACAGGCGGAGGGCATGTTTGCGGTACCCGACGATCTCGGGGGCGGTGGAGACGACCTAGGTGGTGGTGGCGACGACCTCAGTGGTGGTGTTGACGACCTCGGTGGAGGTGGCGACAACAAGTCGATAATTTCGCAGGAGCGATTGGCGCGAACATGGCCCGTCAGTTTCATCTGAACGACCTTCTTTGGCGGTTTGCAACTGAAAAATTCTGGAGAACTTTTTATAGAAATAACGTCGTCGTCGTCGTTATCGTTTTCGTCGAGGTCAAGGACCTGCGGGACATCCGAACCCAGCAAACGGTCTGCTACGCCGACCTTTTCATTTGCCGTTTTTACTACAATCTTTTCAGCGTAGTCTTCAATGTACCCATCGGACCGTTGGCTCTTGAACAGAGCGCTGTAATCAACTTTACCAGAACGTCCGACTGTTTTCGCCTTTTGCCCGCCACCACACGCAATGGGACTCTTCCGACTACCGTTTTCCATCGATCGGCCGACGTTCGGTTGTTTAGCGGATATTCTATCGCTTCCACCCGTTTCCATACCCATGGCGAGCTTCTGACTCTTAAAAAGTTGTTCAAAATCAAGGTTTCCCATCACTTCATCGTCTTCATCCTTATCGTCGTTGTGGAGTACATCAGGATCGACAGCACTCGGGACTCGAACTCCCGTGTTCCTTATCATAAAGTCTTCGATGTACCCGTTGGATCTTTGGCTCTTGAATAAAACACTGTAGTCAATTTTTCCAATTGACTGGCAACCAGATGTCCCGGCCTTCTGTCCACTGCCACACACGATGGGACTTTTCCGGCCATCGTTGGCGATCGATCCATCGACGTTTTGTCTTCCAGCAGCGATTTCTTTTCCTATACAGATGTCGGATTTTCGACTCTTGTACAGTTTTTCAAAATCAATATTCCCCAAAATTTCGTCGTCTTCATCTTGGTCATTGTCACGTACAATGGCTTTTTTTTCGATGTCCGCAATTGAATGATCATCATTGACTTCGTCGTTAAAGTGACGTACAACTTTATTGTCTGCATTTGACGGACCAATACAAGATTCTGTGTCCCTAACCATGAAGTCTTCGATGTACCCGTTCGATCTTTGACTTTTAAACAATACACTGTAGTCTATTTTTCCTTTATGGCTCATCTCGGTTTTTTTACTACATGTGACCGCCAAATTATTGACTTTTGGTTTTTCAGTGGTAATTTCTTCGCTATATTTTTCGATGAACTTGTCAGCCCTTTGGCTCTTGAATAATTCTTCGAAATCAAGATTTCCCATGACTTCGTCATCCTCATCTTCGTCGACGTCTCGTACGACGGTTCTTGTAGCTGAAGAATTATCGTCGTCTACGTAATTTAAAAGTTCGGTCGAACGATTACTATCATCATCTTCGTAGTGTAAAAGTTCGGTCGAACGATTACTATCGTCGTCTTCTATAGTCAGCGGCTTTGCAAGGAGATCCGTATTCCTTTCCGTGAAATTATCAGTGTACCTGTTAGCCTGTTGACTTTGAAACAGATTGTTGAAATCTAGTTTACCCAAATGGCTATTTTCGTCGGTTGTTGTCTTGTGGTTACTGCTATAAATTGCGGAAGATCGCATACCGATCGGCTGCATATTAATAGTCTGATTAATGTGCTCTTTAGATATGTCTTCAAGGTCTGCATTCTTCGTGTAGCCATTTATATCGCGAACTGCAGATGTACTGGCTACCTGTGAACAACCTGGTCGTACATTATCGCTCAATCGGAAAGAACGATCGGCGTTTCTCTTTGGCTGATCGTTTACGCGGATCATGCGCTCTTCACTGACTGGCAAACCTTTTAACATTTGACCAACATTGGTCTGCTCCATAAACATGTTATTCGTTGGTTCACTGTTAAAAAGTTCATTATCACATTGATCATGATCAGTAAACAAATTTAACAGTTCCAAAAACGGACTATTCATCACTATGGCTTTGGTCTGAACACACGACTGCAGCCATTCGTTAAACAGTTTTTCCTCTTCAACGAAACAGTCTAAAGTCCTGTCCATTTCACCGTGTGCGTTGATGTCGGGTGTGTTAAAATTATCATTATCATTCAAATTGTGTTCGCAATCTACGTTTGTATTTTTGGCATTGGACAACCCGACGACTTCCCTACAATCATTATCATTTGTATCCAATTCTACAGTTTTTCGTTTTTTAGATCTTCTTTTTGGTTTATCTGAAATATAAAATCAATTGTATATATAAATTAGCTGAATAACCCGACATCGCTCGTGATAAAAAAAAAATCATTAAATTATTTAAATAATACCCTAAAAACGCGTAACCTTTAAATAAATTTACATGAATAATTTTTGAGTTATAAGTATTTAAAGTTTAGATTAGCGGAGTGGAATAGTAGTTAATAGATTTTTAATAATGATTAGTTCAAGATCAAAGATTCAGCCTGTACATATAGCCTAAATATGGTCTAACGCCTATCAATTAAGCATGGATCATACATACATATAGATCAATTGACAATAAACCAATATTAAACAAATATAACATCAAAGTTTAACAATACAACACTACTACCTAATTACTAAATTATTGAATAACACCAAATTAAAAGAATTGTAAATTATTTGATAAAAAAAATATACCTGTTCAAAACTATCGAAATTAACAAAAATATAATACTATTTACAAAAATAAGAAATCAATGTCAAAATTAATTAACATTACAATACTAAGGTTTGCTACATTTTTACATATACATATATATTGTATTTTGTAAAAAGTATCAATGAGTCATCAATAACCATTAGCAGAAAGTGAGTCTAAAATTAGGCCATTATTATATTAATTTTAAAAAAACATAGACTATACTAAAACATACTTTATAATGTTTACACATATCCATTAAATGAAATTTAATTTAGAATGTGGCAAGTGTCTGACTTCATACAACAAAAGTGATGAAAAATTTGTAAAATATCTTAATAATACTCATGAATAAAAAAAAAATATTGTATATAGATAAAAATATAATTATTTAAAGAACAGATAATTGCCATACTAACAATGGTGCTCAGATAAAATAACCTGGTGAGCCTCAAATATATGATCCCATAGGAATCCTCACTTATATTCCACGTTAGTTCATTGTATTTTTGGCTCCCATTAAACCAGGTGAATATACCTATTTAGATGATTATACAATACAAATCACTAATAATTATTCTAGTGAAATGAAATGTTGAAAAGTAAAAAAATTATCAAAGGAAGAATACAAATTGTTACTATAATTATTATTATTTTACTATTAGTTTGAATATATTATGTCTAAATTATTATAATATAGTCATACAATTATTCTATTATTCATAAGCATTATATTTAAAAAGTAATTATAATTTTATAAAATAATTATAAATACATTTTATTCTCTACGAGAATTATACCTATATTATTTTGAAAAACATCGAGTCCGTCTTCTCCAACTTCATCTACTTCATTTTGACCATCATTCGGTTCTACATATCGCGTAATATTTTCAACTCCTTTTTTCTTGCCTTTAAGTTTTTTCTTTTCTGGGAACAACTCTTCTGGTTTTTTTACATGAATCATTAAACATTTTGGATGGATATCTAAAATAATTTTTAAAAATTTAAGTTGTTTTTTTCAATATACCATAGAATATTGGTATTTAATTATTAAACAGTTAATACTATTCATTTTAATACGTTTCAAATATTCATTATTTACAATATAAGAAACTCACGTTTTGGCACCAATCTCGGTCCATTAGGAGCCAACTTTGAAAGTAATACTTTGCTTTTCAACATTTTCATTACAAGTGTTTTGCTAGAAGAAACACTAGAATTGTATTTCTAAACATAAAAATAAAATATATTTATATAGAAATTATTTTAATTTATTATTCTTCAATATGTTTTAATTGTATAAGTTATAGTGGCAGACTGGCAGTTATACTTGTTATGATAATAATCAAACAAAATTTAATATTTCTAGTTTAATGCATAAGAATTTTCTATATTTTTTACCAAATACTATTAGCTATATACAAAATATTTACAATTTGTTCTTTTCCTTCAGTCAGTAAAGTAATACATTTGCCTGATCTTTTACGTCCAGTTCGGCCGAGTCTTTGGACAAATTTAATTGGAGATTTATTAGCTTCCAAACAAATGATCAGGTCAACTTCACCAATATCTAAGCCTTCTTCAGCTACACTTGTAGCAATTAAGACATTAAAATCTCCACTTTTAAATCGGCTCATCACCTATTCCAGAAAAATTAAATAAATAACACATCATGAAATGACTATAATTTTTAATAAAAATGTTTTCTGATTTACCTCCAATTGTTTTTTTTGTGGCAGACCACCTTTTTCCTTAAGAGATTGCCCAACAAACATGACTGGTTTTACAGATGAACCAAAAGTTTTTAAAAGTTCAAATACTTCTACAACAACCAACCGATACTATAAACACAATTATTAAAAATATTGTAATGAGTAACACAATAATGCAATCTTAATATAATGTATAATATCTTATATAAAATTATCACTGTAAAAATTAATTTTTAATTTTTAATATTATACCTGGCAGAATATTATTATCTTACTACTCGCTTCTACATTGGTGTTGCCAAAATAATTTTGAACAATTTTTTTCAACTCGAATAGTTTGGGATGACTCCAAACTAAGTCCTATAAAAAAATTTAAATTGAAAAACAATCGAAAAAATTAAAATGAATTATTATAAATAAATTACCTGAGAATTCAGTTCATTGTTAATACTATGCAAAAGATTTTGAAAATCGGCATCATTTGATAAACATTTATGATTTTCTTTGATTTCTAAATTATAACACAAAAACCAAACATATTAAGATTATAAGTTATAACATTTTATACACCATCTAATGCTTTAATTACCTAACGATTGTAAATAAAATACTTTGACACCATAAATAGTTAACAACTCTAAAGCATATGCCAATGACATGCAAATAGTAAAATCATTAATTAAACATCCAACAAGAGATTTTGGCATTTCACGGGCAATATTACTAGTTACAAATTTTTGTTTGGCACTGAGTATCTGAAAAAAAAAATAAAACTTGCATTGAACTAAAAAGTTATTGAAATTACCACTTAAAAGTATCAAACTTCTATTGATTTTGATATTTCAATGATATAAATAACCTTAAACTCACTTGAAATTTTGTTAGATTAGCAACATTTCCATTGAGTGCATGATATTGCTTTAAACGTCTTAAGTATTTGTCATATATCTGAAATCAATTTTTATGATCCATATAAAATAAAAAAATACAGGTAAACTGTAACATTTTTATTATGTGTTGAGTGTAATATTATAAGATTATGGAAAACACTAACCTTTAAAAACTGAGTGCGTATCTCCAAAATACTATTTGTAAGTTTTACTGGTATGCATTCAACATCCTTTTTATTTGTATACTTTGCTACATCAGGGGATTCATCAGTTCTGAATTCTAACTTTGATATACTTAAATTTTGAATCACCTCAGTGACCGCATCTATATTAGTTCCAGGAGTAGCTGATAACCCAACAATTCTAATAACTCGGTTTTCTTCGGCTAAATGCTTTAAGACCTGTAGAATACAAAACAATAGTCATGTTAATACTTCTCAAAATTGTATAATTAATTGTTTATAATTTGTATGGTATTTAGTAACCTGAACATAAGCATAGTCTTTAGTAGCTCGATGTGCTTCGTCAACAATAATACATCTGAATGTATCTGATGGACATTTGTTAAGGCTCAAATCATTAGCCAGAACTTGGGGCGTAAGAAAAAAGACTCTATATTTATTCCATGCTAAATATCTTTGTTCTGGTGGGATATTGCCTAGAATTTAATTAAACATTATTGAATATTCTATTCATTTCATACAAAAATTAACATAAATCGGTAAAAATTTGAAATGAGACTTGAATTAATTCATGTAATATTACAAATAACTAAAATAAATGGTCTCTAGAAATTCTTAAAAATGGTTTGATTATGTAAAAATGAATCATTGCATTTTTAAAACTAATAATAAAATACTCAGAATTGATCACAACTAACCAGTCATTTCAAATGTCATATCCCTAGGAATACCCATAATCGAGTGACATGCTTCAATTTGTTGGGCAACCAATGGTCTTGTCGGCGCCATAAATATTACTTTACCCATAGGATACCATCGATAAAAGTTGTACATGACCACAGCAGCTATGAATGTTTTCCCCATGCCTATAATAATATTGGAAAAAATTAAATCTCGGTAACTTAATAATCCATTAAATAATCAAATGTATATTATACATAGAAAAATACCTGTAGGTAAGCTGACTAGAGTATTATGAAATAAAGCTGTTTTGATGATTGCCATTTGATATTCTCTGACTGGAAAATTTGAGGGGTATACATAATGTGAACCAGATGATAAATGAAAACCATTCGCATCCGGTTCTTTATAAAAAATCGCTTGTCTAGAGAACGAATCAAGCATATACAATAATATATTAATAACAATATAAATTTAAAACAATTAAGTAAAATGCTTATAATATGTTTATTAATAACTCACGAACTAATAATGCTGACGTCATTCTGTATTGGTAATGAATTTGTTTCTATACATAATGTGTTAGTTTGATTTTCAGGTACACTATTAGTTTTCTCATCACATATTTTATCACTTTTAGGTTTTGTAAAAAAATGTGATAATCTACTTTGTACAACTGCAGTCTTCTTAGGTGATTGACACAAGTCTATTACTAATGGTGGTGCAACCCTACTTAATTTATTTACAGAATTTGTGCCAATAGACTGTTGTGGTACTTCATCCTCGACAATAGACTGTGTAGGTGGTATAAATGGTACTTCTTGAACAGCAATAGACCGTAACGGTACTTCCACTTCATTATAATGTCTATAAAACAAATATGTATTAATATCAATAAAGAAAAAAATGTATTTATTTATTTTTATATTTAAATATTATAGTAACAAATTGGATTCATAATTGGTATTTTGATAAGTAGAAGGTAAAATAAATTTCTTATAGGTACCATTTAAAATAATTATGAAAACTTATAAAATTGATATTGTTAATATTTAGTCAAAAATAAATAATTATAGATACTTTAAATTTTTAACAAATATTTATTTAAGAATTTTCTAGTCATAATAATATCATTTTAGCAACATTTGTCATCTTATAAACGTTAAAAGTTTGAATTCTCATCAAACCCATTAATATCACAAACATTTAAACATCATTTTATAGTTGAACATGCATAATTTTTTAATTTTAATACCTAAATCTTGAAATTTTAATAAAAAAGACAATGAATGTTTGAACTTTAAAGGTCAAACAATTTTTTTTGAAATTCAACGAAATATAAAACAAAGCAACTAAAGCTTAAGACTTTCTCCTATTGCTTGTATTGTTGTTTAATATACATAATGAATTTTTCAAAATTTCAGTTTAAATTTTAAGTTATTTGTATCTTGGCCTTATTTACATTATTATAATAAGGCACATCTGTTTTAGCTTAAATTAATAACAATAATATATTAGAATAAGGATAAAATATACTCGAATGCTTTTGGAAAAATTACTTAAAAATAAATTACTAATAATATAAATAAGTTATAAAATATCTTTAGAAACAGAAGTTAACACATTTCAGAATTGTTTTTTGTACAAAATTGTTTAATTAAATTGTAATATATCTATAAATCTATTACAACATTAAATTTTCTTACTCAATGGGTGAGGTACACTTGGCACCTATTACCTTTACAGCAGAGTAAGTCTCCAGATATTTTTATTAGTGCAATTCAAACATATATTATACTTGCTTTGTGTAATATTTCAAAATGCAATACATTACTTAGTATAATATATACCTAATTAATAAGTAATATGTTGATAGATTATCTAGTTTATCAGTTAAACAATTATGTAAAAAAAAAAAAAAAACATTTAATGAGTTTATTTTTTCAAATTTACCTTAAACTTTCTACTAATACAGAAGCTAATAATTCATCATCTTCAACTAAAAATTGGCCATTTGCATCAGTCATATCAATGTATAGTAATCTGCAAAAAAAAATTGTAATTTTTAAGTATAATTAGGTGCAATTAAAAATCTAGATAAATTAAATTGGAAGTCCACAAAATACTAAAAACATGTATCAGCATTTTGATGAATTTACAGTTAACTTATCACGTCTCATATACAATAATAAAATTTTATATTTTTATTTTTTATTAAAAGAGTTAACTTAGATAACTTTCCCATGAATAAATATTATCATTTGATAAAATAAAATGTTTATTCAATATAAGTATATAACTTATTAGTTATAATTGGACATACAAATATATTGCATTTGCATACAATTATGATTTCTATACTCTTCAAAAACAGGTAACTGTTGATAAAAGTAAAACAGAAAATGGGTCCTTTGTATTCGAAGTAAATAAAACAAAACATAATGTGATTTAAGTTTTTTTGGCATTAATAATACATTTTTTTTTTTATATTAATTATGAATACTATAATATCAATAAAAGCGGAATATATACTATCCATTCCAGTCCAGTAACATTTTTGGGGGTTGGTAAAAAACAACAGCAAAATTTCCACCCATAAATTTTTTTTTAGAATTATTAAATATACAACATAAGTTTCTTTAAGTAATAATATATGAGTCTGATTAAAAGAAATGTATTAAATATTAAATTGGTATTAACAATATATTGTCAAAATATAAATCTAATTATAACATTTAATACATTTTCCTCTCGAAATTGTGATTAATACTCAAATGCACCCACCCACTTTTGAAAATGTCTGGTTGTAATACCAATGTTGTATAAGCTTCAATAAATAAATTGATTACATAAACATTAACAGTTCATGAGATTAAAATTGTTGATAATCATTATTTTCTTAAAAGAAACTTTCATCAACTTAAATCATAATTTTTAGAGATTAAATTTTAGGAACTGTACTAAATTTATAAATAATTCAATAATATTATTATTTTATTTATTTTTCTTACATTATTTAAAGTTCAATCAAAAACTAGAATTCAATGTAATACAAATAACTTTATGTTACATGCACAAATTAATTATTCAAAAATATACTATATTATTTAACTATTACTAAAACCATTTTATTGTTTACAAAGCTAAATATTTTTTATTTTAACAATTAGTTATTTAAGAAAGAAAAAAGAATAATATTGTTAAACTAAATAATTCAAATTGTAACGATAAAAAATTTAAAAAAGAAACATTAAAATTCAAAATATTTAATATTCTATATTGAAATTAATGTAATACACCCATCAAATATATGTAGATATGTTTATGTATATTTATGATGTAGTGTCACAAACACATGATATTTTAACAAGAGAATCTTATCATGACTACAATATCATGTAAAATCTAAAAATATTTAGAGAAAACACAACAACAAAGTGTATAAATATGAAAAATAAATTTAATTTGTTATATTATTAAAATTATATTTTTATTTTATTTATTACATAATATTATAAAGCAAAAAAATACTAAAGTGTACTTAAATATACATTTATAATACCTAAACCATAAAATATAAAGTTATGCACAAAATAAAAATAATATTATTTGATTCAATAGAAAATGAATTAAGTTATTTTTATTTGAGGTTAGCCTTTAATTGGATGAATTTAATCAACAACCGAGCCTTAATAATGAATAATTTATACTAGAATTAAAAATATATTTATATTAATATCATTTAGAAAATATTCTTCTAATTTCGGTACTTTTAAATATGACAGTAATCAGGCATCTAAATTGTACTTTAGAAAAATATTATTGAGTTGATACTGTACATTTGATAATTATAATATTTATAAGATAACTTCATAATTAACTGTTTTTATAACACAAAAACTCATTAACTAGGCATATATTTTTATTAACTACCTAATAAATAAATGAAAAAAAAAATAAATATTATAAAATATACTCTGATATTAAGAATATTTTATTCAACCATACAATTTAACAATATCTGCAATCAATTTTGAATATATGAATAAGATGTAAATAGATAGTACATTAAACAATCCTAAGGGAATAATATTGTTCACCATTTATATTTTTCAATTTCAATCAACACTTTAAATATAGGTACACATAATGTTACATATGTTAATAAATTACATAAATACATATTTGTACAAATGCTATATTACATAAGCAATAGAATTCCAATTTATATTCATAATAACAAATTAAAATATTTTGATGTAATTTAAATATATTTATTAAATTATTTTTTCAGTAGGTACAATGCTTAGTATTAAAATTGTAATTTATAAAATTAGTACATTAAATGACTTAAGAATGTTCATTTTTTTTTCTGATAATACTGCTTATTACAGGACGAGTAGAATCAGTCAATGGGACTGGCTTTAATCCATACTTGGAAATTCCATCACGGATTTCATACTCGTTCAAGTCATTTGTTGTAGTATCCTATGAACAATATATTTTACTATTTTAATATGGTATAGAAAATTAATTATTATCAACGTAATTCTGAAATTTCCAATATTAAAGTTAATTTAAATCAAATAAAATGTCATAAACAAGATACTTTTGACCATTTATTAATTTATGGTTTACCGCTATTTTATGTTTCATACATGGCAATATTTTTATCATGAGTCTTTTAACTAAAACTATTAATGATTTTAAAAATATTTTTTTTATATCATAATTTTATACAACTATTTTCTATATGAAAAAAATGTTTTTTACTATTTGTAATTATATTTTTCTAAGATTTATACTAATTTATGTGACATTAATTTTTAATTTTATATTCCAAAGCAATAAGTTATTTGGAGTATATTGATATGTATAAATTAAATTACCTAACCACACATGTTGTCTCCATGTTACATACCTACGACATTTTAGTTGAGCGGAATCAATTTTATGTTTATAGCTTTAATATTAGAGTTCATTTACTTATTACTTAACTTAAAGTTAATAATATAAAATATTATCTAGAGCATCTCATAAGCTTTTATTGATACTTTAATTGTCAATCTCTAACTAAATCGAGTGTACGAAACGAAGTAATTATTAATTAATTTATTATATATGTAATACATAAACATTTCCACAACAGATCTTAAACTAATAGATGGTGCATGAACAGTGGCACCAAATATGTAATATGTGTGCCAAGATGGTTGAGTGCTAAGGTAGACGGATGAATAAGTTGATATTGTAGTTAGTAAATCTTAAGAAGATACCAATTGTGTAGTTTTGTTATGGTTTCATTTCAAAATAATCATGGGTCTGGTTATTATTTTGACCGATTGACCGTCTCCATTAAAAAAAATAGAAATTATGGCACGCTAACTAACTTTGTGAGTAACGGTGGTAGCTAATTTTTATATTTCGTCCCATCAAATAAAATACACATCTATTTCATTCTAGTATAAAAGATCTTACTCATAGCATATCAATACTTGTCACATAAATAAGTTATTTCAATATATTTTTTAATTAATATTCATTTCCATATGTTATCTTAAATAAAACTATTATGCTATAATTATGAATATAATAATATATTAATGTATTATATATTTTATATAATAGTAATTTGTTTTGAAATTTATTTACCATTGATTCACAGTCAAATTTATTCGATTGATTGTTACGTTCATTCTGAGAATCCATTTCTAATTTTAAAAGTTTCTTAAGCAGAATATTTCTAGTTGTACTTGTAATCGGACTACTTATGCCAAATCGAGCCAATCTAGATTTTAAATCTGCATCATTTAATATATTGCTTGATGACATAATTGTGTATTTGTTTAACTGTCAATAGTAATATAAATGCATTAATGATATAATATTATAATAACTGTAATAATTAAATATTTAATTACTTACATAACTTTATTCATTAAAATTAATTTTTTTTGAATTTATCAAAATATACATAAAAATTTGATGGTGAACACCTATTTCTAAGAATATAAATTACACAATAGATAGTTTGATAATGGAAAATACAAAAAACTCATATTTATTACAAACCAAAATATATTGAACAATTTATTGTAATTACTCAATTAACACTGAAATCCTATGTATTCAAACCACATATTAATTCAAAACAATAATAAACCACAACATTGTAGGAGGGCCAAATTTAAAATAAAAAATACTAATATTTCACAATGCAAATACACCAATATGTTATGTCTCATACTTCTGTGATTTACAATGTATCACTCAACACGTACAAACTGTCATTTTATATTTGTTTCATTTACAAGTGTTTACCTTTATACACATATAATATTTAAATCACAGGCCACAGCACTATCCTTTAAATATAAACAAAAAGCCCCAGTTTAAAGTTTTTTGAAATAAAGGGATAATTTCATACAATGTTTATACCATACCAAACAAATGATCACCCTACATCATTTAAAAGAATTATTCTATTGTATGTAAGAATGAAGTACCTACAAATATGTCGACAGTCCCAGAAAATATAGTTAACCTAACCCGACACTATTACATTATTTTGTAATTTCGTTAAGTTTAAATATTCAAACAACAATTATTCATAAATGCAATTAACTTGCATTTTGCAATTTCAATATGGTTAGATTTCATTAAAATCACAAGGTACTACACGACAAAACACATAAATAACAAGCATACAGTAATAATTTTCAAGTAACTTACTTTTAAAAGAGCGATATTGCAACACGAAATTCAACAACACGTAATACAAAATAAACTGAAGTATAATACTGGTATGTCGTAAGTGTACACAATTCGAATTTTGACTATCTAAACTTTTATTATCACGAACGCGTTTCATACGTATTTAACTATTTTGGCCGATCACTTTAAATCACAGATATATTAGTATATATTATATATATTTTGTACTTTAAATATGAAATATTACACATTCCTCCAAACGACTATTCCTTATCAGCTATTATCACTTTTAAGTGAGTTTTCGTTAGGTAACGAAAGCAAACGGTTAGCCGACTATTTATCTACTGATACAATAATACGGTATATTAACACGTATTAATGTATTATTGTATATTATGTTAATCGTCAAAACGATCCAAAGAGAGATATTTTGTAATAAAAATGCATTATTGGAGGGTACCGGAAATACTGAACTATAGAAAAAGTGGTAGGAACATTTTATCTAACGTTAAACCGTTGGGACATAAAACTATCACCAAAACGGTTTTTAATTAACTGTTAAAACTCTCGGTACCCCCTCGTGAAAACGTTCCCAGTGTTCCTTTTTCTATGATTCAACCACAGGGCACAGATCAGTGGAAGCACTACACTCGGACAAAGGAAGGTAAGTGCTTCCCTAACATATGATATTGCCCTTCCATTGCCCCCTATAAATTAATGACTATTGAGCAATTTATTAATTTGTTATATTATAACTTACCTATTAGAATTATTAGATTATTTTGATAATTGATAATCCAATAAGGATTTCAGGACAATGTTTCTATTAATATAATTTATAAGCCATATTATTATTATTATTAATATGATTCCTGTTTCGTATATTTTTAACAACAAAATAATAGTTTACAAATAAAGCGAGCACAAAGCCGATACTTACGTGACTCGGCCAACGTATAGTTTTGTCGTGGTTACGGGTAACGTGTGTCATAATAATCATAATATTATTTATAATACTATATATCAATTATCATTACTGTTCCAATAATTTGCAATTATTTATATTAATTTCAATAATACTAATAATATCTGTTCACTGGACACAAACGGCACGTAAAAAAATATCAATTTTTAAAAAAGCATAATCATTAATTTTTAACCAAAGTCATAGGCCAATTAATTAACTACAAATATACCTAGGTACTTAAATAATACACTATACCATTAAAATATTATAATACAATCTCACCAGTTAATGAGAGGAGTGGTCTCCATCTATGACTGAGCCGAGTATAAAAATGGAAATATTTATCAATATAATAAGTAGGTACCTATGTATAATATTATTTACTACCTATGTAAATACCTCCGCAGTATATTATAATAAATATTTCGAACGCAGTTCTTAAACTTATTGGTGGCATACACGAATTAAGATATACTATTATATATTATATTATATTATATAATATTGATATATTATTATTCGTGGTGGCATATGATATCTCTTGCACATAAGATGCTTCAAAGGTTGTGATATACAAAATTATTTCAACAGTTACTTAGTAAGTTTATATTTTCGTGGTCCTATCGTCTTCTTTAAGGCCAACAAGTCGTATTCACACACACGTACATAGATAGGTAAAAATATTTATTCAATTTTGTTTAATAATAGATTAAAATATTATAATAATTTGTTTTAAATTTTATATACCATCAATTTACAGTTAAATTCATTCGATTGATTTTTACGTTCATTCTGAGAATCCATTTCTAATTTTAAAAGTTTCTTTAGCAGAACATTTCTAGTTGTATTTGTAATCGGATTATTTATGCCAAATCGAGCCAATCTAGATTTTAAATCTGTATTATTTAATATGTTTCTTGATGACATATTTGTATATTTTTTTACCTGTCAATATTAATAAAAATTCATCAATGATATTATTATATTACAATCAGTAATAACTGTAATAATTTAATGTTAAGTTACTTTACTTACATAACTAAATTTATTGATGGTATATGAACAGTGACACCGAATATGTATTTTTATAACACGGTTTACCCTTGTACTTATATTATAGTGGTGTTTACCAAGATGGTTGAGTGCTAAGATAGACGGTAGGTATAGTTTACATTGTAGTTTGTAACTCTTAGAAGATACCTACTATATAATTGTGTAATTTTGTTATGGTTTCATTTCAAAATAATCACGGGGATGGTTATTATTTTGACCGTTTCCATTAAAAAATATATAAATGATGGCACGCTGACTAACTTTGTGAGTAACGGTGGTAAATCATTTTTATATTTCGTCCCATCAAATAATATACATATCAGCGTCACTCCGGTATAAAATCTCTTGCACGTAGCTTATCAATACGCGTCACATAAATAAGTTTTTTCAATTAATTTTCATTTACGTGTATTGTTTTAAACAAAATTATTAAGTTGTATTCATGAATATAATAATATAGGTATATATTCTATTTTTTATAATAATAATTTGTGTTAAAATTTATTTACCATTGATTCGCGGTCAAATTTATTCGATTGATTGTTACGTTCGTTTTGAGAATTCATTTCTAATTTTAAAAGTTTCTTAAACAGAACATTTCTAGTTGTATCTGTGATCGGATAATTTATGCCAAATCGAGCCAGTCTAGATTTTAAATCTGCATCATTTAATGTATTGCTTGTTAACATAATTGTGTATTTGTTTAACTGTCAATATTAATAATATTATTGCATTAACGATAAAACATTATAATAACTATAACAATTAAATATTTAGTTACTTCTTACTAACATAACTTTGTTCCTTAAAATTAATTATATTTTTGAACTCTGAAATATATCTATTATGGTAATTATTATCGATGTATAGCTTACAGTAAGGCTTACACCAATAAGTTATAACTAAATAACATCTGTATGTTACATTATATATAGTAATATATTAATGTTATAAGTTGAATGTCACAAGACACAAACACTACATATAAAAATTATGCAGAAAATCTATTTTACATTTTTTAATATTTTAAAATATTACACTTGTGTTCATTTTTTTATTATTATTATTATTTGAACTATTTTAATTATAAAACATTCTTACTACAAATTAGTAATATTAATAAATATTTATCTATACCTATGTTTAATACATTATTAAATTTTAAATATTTTTTCTCTCTAAATAAAACTGACTTGTATATTTAATATACGTTTGTTTTTTGTAGTTATTGGCATAAAAGCTGATGATAAACATGCCGAACATTTTAAATTTCTTGTAAATTATTTTATTATTGTAAAATAAAATATTTAAATGTTCTAGATTAAAAAATTAAAAAATAAAAGTTTTTAATTGTAAAATCTACTCTTTATATTCATTAAATCACTATCATAAATTCTTATCGATCAAAATTTCTTAGAATTTTGTTTATAAATGCATCTCATTCATCTCTTTTTTCATTTACAATCATACCATACAAATAACGATAATCTTTATCCTTTACTCTTTTATGGCGACCTGTTATAGTTATATGACAGTGTATTTTCTAATAATTCTATTTGAATACAAATCGATGTTTGAATATTTAATCGATCACACACACACACAAAATGTATATATGAACTTACGAAACTTAAATGATTGTACTACTCTTCTAACTTCCGATATTTGTGGAGAAAGTCAAAACACTCGTAAATATTGACGATAATACTCAAAATATAACACATTTTAAATAACACGATTATATTTTTTACATTCTGGTTACCATAGAAATTATTTTTGTACATCTAACCTACTACCCGATTTCGACTTATTTTTAAATGAATGTAATAGTATTTTAATGGACACGTTATAGCAAAATTAGTTTATTACTATTGTCCATTTATGTATTTTACATGCATTCAGGAGAACATATTTATACGATTGTCATATGAAAATATCTTCTACTATACCTTACTGTTAATGTAATATCTACTTTTTCATTACTATTATAGTATTATGTTAATAAGAAGAATAATCTACAAGTACGAGTATAGTATACCGCAAAAAATCCTTGCCTATTAATGTAATATTATACTTATGGTGACCAGATATAAAAATTTAAAAAAAGTGCATTTTAAAACTTAGCTTCTCCTCTGTCGTAATTGCCAATGCATATACCCATTTTATTCATATCAATATATCATAGACTATAGATCATTTCCTTCTACAAAAATTGTATTTTTTTAAATTATTATTATTACCTTATTACCTAGGTACTAAAAAACTAATTATTTAAAATTATTATGTCAACTCATTAGATATGTGTCTTTATGATATCAATTCTATGAAATTTAAGTAAATTTAAACTATAGTATAAGTGTTTTAGTTATTTTTTAAAGGTAAAATACTAAGTGTAAAATTTGAATAAATTAATACAAAACTTTGTTAAAATGTAGGAAACATTAACAAATTAATTAAATTATACAACCAATTAGATTGTATTATCTCAAACTATAAAATAAATTAATATTAAAATATAAAAAATCATAAACATGTAGTAACTAATAATATTTTCAAAAAAAGATAACGATTTCATACAATTAACACTAATTTTAATGAAACTAGGATTTGCATCATAAAAGAGTACTGTTCTATGAAAAATAGTACTTCTGGTTACCATAATTATATACTACATTATCTATACACAAAATTCTAAAATGTTTTGTTTCTTTTTTGACAAAAATAACAAATCCAATATTTAAAATGTCTAAAAATATATGCTACTCACATTTTTAAACTCGTTTTAAACCTATCCAACGAGTTTAAAAATTTTAGTACTTTACTTGCTCGTGTTATAGCTGCAAAACCTCACAGCGCTGACGTTAACGATTAATAAGTAAAGCAATATTCTTAAATCAATAAATCGTCAAAGTTTGCATATTGAAACAGAAAATGAATATCAATTTCTTGATTTTAAAACTAAGACTAAAGAGGACATTAATTACAATAAAATATTTTAAACGTTTATTTTATATCTTCGTAATAAGTTAAATTTTAAATTATTTCACCTTGTATATTTACTATATAGTATAGATTGTAAATATTCAATAAACGTTGTTAAAAAAAAAATAGAAAAATTAACTATAATTCAATATTATATTTCGAGATTATTATAGTTCTATTTTTATAGGCTTTTTTTAAAAAAAAAAAATTTGTAGGTAGTTAATAAAAATCCTTAAAATAAGCTCTGTTTCATCGGTTATAGACGTACTGGCGTACTGCTATGTTTTTAATTTTTATAATAATATGTGGTTATTCAGTAGGATCTCATGATATCATCATTTTCATCGGTATATTTTGATTTTACGTAGCTATTTTTGGTGGGTATTAATATAATTATTTTTCCTCGAATGACGACGACGGCGACGCCGAATTCGTCGAACACGAGGCGGTCTAATCACTCCTATATATTATTTCCAACAATATGCCTAATTATATTTTATATTATTATATGTGTTGTCACTATTTGGCCGACGAAATCAACAAGTCAGTGTTTCTGTTCGCAAACATTCTATAATATTATTACATTTTGTATTTTCGTATAATAGCGTTTATTACAGATTGATTCTGATAGGTACTTCTATGTAGACGACAAAATTATTTTAATTTGACACGGTAGATTATTAGTATAATAACAAAAATAATTCAGTGGACGGTGTTCCAAGAATGCTAATACAGAGCGTTCGTTTTTCGGTGTTGGTTTTGTCGGACGCGGCGAACCGATGTCGACCATAGACATAATAGAATATTATTCATCTATATAACTCTATTATGTGTTTATGTCTATGATGTCACACGTACGTAGTCGACTGTCGGCATCGCTGCTCAGACGCTCAGTTGGGGCGCGGAAACTATCTCTATACGTCCGATGTCTACACGCCCGTCATAAATACCGTGGCAATGTGGCACTCGACGTGTTAAAGCTTGATTTTTAAAAATTACGTTAAAACATAGACCTTTTACTGTTTAGACTTTTTACTAAAAGGTCTATGCGTTAAAAACAGTTTAAGATAGGTAACCAGAGGCGCCCGCAGAGAGGGGCCAATTGCACCCGCCGATATGTTTTAATAAACAAAAAAATCATTGTGCATGTGAGATTCATTACTTTATTTTATAAAATTTCGGAGTTCATAATAATTGTCCGTATTATTGAATCGCGTACTTCACGAATTATATTTTTGATCATATTAGTTCTACTAAAAATTAAAAATAACATAATGTTATTGCGAGTAGGTAGGTATGTGAATATAATATAACATGTTGCACCCTCTGAGCTGATTAATTTCTGCAGGCGCCCTTGTAGGTAACCGTGATTTAAATATTGCCTGTGTCATCTGCCTATTGAAATCGAACTGGAAAATGAAGAATAAAAAAGCGGGCAAGTGGGTACCGTTCTGCTGTACATTAGGGGGTGGGGTTAACCTCGGACTAGGGTAGGTTAAGTTTGAATGCAATGATAGGTATCATTGTATACGAAAAACGATTCTGAACGAAGATGATTTGTCAGCCTAGGATATAATTTCCAGTGGTTTGTGAAAAAGGTGGTTTATGTTTATGGCCTGAATACACCAAAATTTAAGTTCTTTTATAATTATTGTAAGCTAAACTTATGAAAAATCTTGTATTAAATTTTCTACTCTTAGCTACCTATACAAACATTTTTATGAATTATACCTACACAATAATTTGCAAATATTCATAATTTTGACGAATTTTCGTAAAAATTTGAACTTCAAATGCTAATAAAAAAAAATTGTGCCTATGTATTCTTATAATTTTTTAATCACTATAAGAATAACATATGAGGAACTTTGTATTAAATTTTCAAGTATTTTGATAGGGCCAAAAAAATTTTATCGACACTTCAAAAATATTTTTTCAGAAAAATTGAAAATTTCAGTTGTCTATAAATAGCTCAAAAAAAGTCAAAATATTTTGAAATTTATATCACGTAAAGAAAACGCGAATCTTAATAACTGGTAAAATTTTCAAGTATCTACGACTTATACTTTTTGAATAATAACAAATATCAAAAATTGTTTGAGGCTAAACTGTTATTTAACGCGGTTTTGTAAAAATTTAAATTTCAAACACTCATAAAAATTTTTTGTCTGAATCCGGTAGGGTTTTTTTTACAGATACTTGAAGAAAAATTTATGGAGATCCTTGTACCAAATTTTCAAAACTTAGTTATAAAAGAAAAAAATTTTGTGATTTTTCAACTTCAAAATTACTTGCAAATTTTCGCGTTTTCGACAGATTTCGTAAAAATTTGAACTAAAAACGCTTATAAAAAAAAGTTGTGACTAACGATTTTTAATATTTTTTAGCTACATTAAAAACAACTCATAAGGAACCTTGTATTAAATTTTCAAAACTTTTTGGTCATCCAAAAATTTTTTATCGACACTTTAAAAAAAATTTCTCAAAAAAATCGAAAATTTCAGTGGTCTATAAATAACTCAAAAAAAGTCAAAATTTTTTGAAAATTTAACTATATACGGATATCACTGACATTAACATTTGGTGAAAATTTCAAGTATTTTCAGTGATTAGTTTTTGAATTACAACCATAAAAAAAATCGATCTGGTCGAAAACTGGTTTTGCGTAAAAATTGCCGTTTTTCCGTCATTTTTTTTTGTTTTTCTCGAATTTTTTGAAAACTGTTGGAAAATGTTAACTTTTTACCTCTATAATGCACCAAGGATATTCACTTTTACATCGGAAACCACCCCCATAGTTTGAAATTTTAGTATTATTTCGACTAGTTATGCTGTACACAGACACAAAAAAAAAAAAAAAAAAAAAAAAAAAAAACACACATCATTGTAAAATCAATACATTCATCACTTCGTTCAGAATCTAAAAGATAAATGTCAAGAGCACGTGGTCAAGAGTATAATATCAGGTGTAATACACTACTAACATAATACTATAATAATTAACAATGTATAAATATTAAAATTTAAGCTTTTAACATTACGTAATACAAAAGGTCGATAGTTTTTTAAAAGATAAATGTCAAGAGTATAATACGAGGTAGGTACGCATAATACAATACTAACTTAATACTAACAAAACATAAAATGGCGCATACGCATATTGATGTTATAGGTACCTTATTGAATAAGGAATTATTTCGTCTTTGTGACGAGGACATACAAATCCTAAACATTCATTAGTCAATACATCTTCAACTACCTACTTCTTAAAATACGTAAGGACTATCTATATGAAGTATAAAATATTTTTCAATTTTAAAAATAAATTGAAAAAGTTTTTTATTTGGATGGATCAATTTTCTCCTAGACTTCATTTCAGTCAATTAAGACTCGGGACCATGAAGTTAGCCATTTGAAATTATAGTTTCTTTACACAGACTACATTTACTGTGGCTTAAATATTTGCTTACACAAATATCCTATTACATAGTATATCATACAATCTATTACAAGTGCGTATGAATAATCACGTTCAATATATCTGTAAATTCCCACATATCATCAGGTAGAATGTCATCTAATTTTCCTTTTAATTATTCTAACGCAGATTCACTACTTTTATTGTCATAAATAATTTTTAAGTCACTATTTTTAATTAAATTTGATGATTGATTAGATGTATCAATAGAACAATTTCCATACTTAGGATGTCACAAATTACTATAGGTACACAGACCACAATTTATACAGCTGTATAAATGTTGAGGTTCCTGGATGGTCGTTTGCTCCAGCAAATTGTCTAATTGTTCTAATTGTTTCAACTTAATGTTTAAAAACAACATTGACTTTAACATTTTAATGATATACAATTTTTCGTTTGATTTTAATTACATACATATATTTACAAACCATGTGTTTTTAAACATTTATTATTTACAGAAACCAAATACCGAATAATATTGACAACAATTTAACGATCCTAATAATTCGGAAAGTAGAAAGTTTTGATCACTTAAAAAATTTAAAAACTTTCAACGTAATTCCAGACATATATACGATAAATTTATAAACTATAGTGATGGTTATTTATACATTTTAAGAGTAATTCATCATTTTACCCAAGGTATAATTAAAGTTTTTTTTTAACTCAACTACCTAATTATTAATTATAATTATTTTATTTACAGGGGCCACGAACAAAAAATACTTAATACTGCATTAACAGCTTTTTCAATAGAGCATAATTTGTTTTTTCAGCAGGTTCCAGATTATAAATTAAAAATAAATTATAGTCAAAATAAATTGTAAATTACCTAATGGAAAATTCAATTAACACACACATTTTACAATTTTCAAGCATCAATCTGATTCCATGTGATAGCAATGTAAGAATTAATAATAATGTAATACTCATTTTACAAATAATAAAATATTATAATTTATTTTATAACATTTCTAAGATGTCAATATATCATCAACCAGAAAAATTTTTAACATTAAAAAAGTTCTGCGTTTTAGCTTTGTAAGTATAAATGGTAAAATAGGTTCTCTTCATATTCCAAATAATAAAATATTAATAACTTATTTATTTTTATTATAACTTAAATTGTAAATTTTAAATAAATAAAAAAAATTCTTGCTTATTTGTTGCATATTTTCATGATTTTTACAGCATATTATATGGCACATTTCGATACTTTTTGGTGTATAAATCAATATAGAAATTTTACATAATATGATGGAAATAAGGAACAATATTAATAAAATAAAACTCAAAACACAACTATAGTGGGTACACAGAAAATTAAATATATTAAATTTAAGCAATAGAACTAAGAAACTAGTGGACAAATTAATACTGACTACAAGACAATTGTCTCGAGTCAGTCAACTATAAAATTGTACAAGCATATAATATTTATAATTATGATAATTATAGTAATAACTAATAATAACAACATATAAATCCACCTAATGGTGGCACCTTGGAAAGGTAAGCGGTAAAATAATAATAATATTCATAATATAATAGTATTTTGTACTGGCCAGATACTTACTTAGTCTCTTAGTGGCGATAATGAAAATAGTTACAATAAGTAAATGATAAGCAAATATATTTAAATATATATATATGTACATATTATACTAATTAAATGATTAAATGACCAGTCGTTGTTTAATGGTCCCTCGCATCTTCATTCTTCTTATTGCAAGATTTTAGCCGGTGCTCTACTTCATGGTAATGGAAACCGAAATCTATTTACAAGTTGTAAGTCCAAGGTGTTTGCTGTGAACGATAGGAAAAAAAAATTAAAATAGAATGTAGTAGACAAGTCAGTGTTTAAAATGTACCCAACTGTTGTCCCTTCTTAGACTAAATATTACCTTATACATTAAATATCATATTAAACAATGTATTGCTGTGAAAAAGGATTTTCTACTCATATATACTAAAAATAAATATAGAAATCGATACAAGTAAAATCAGATTTAAAAATCCAACTATCTTGTATAGATTCAAATTCATACTATAACCGATTTAATATTAAGGCAATAACACAACCCATCACATTGAACCTTTTTTTTTTAATAATTATAAAATTATATTTATTTTATCCATTTATTTTTTTTATTTTTTTATATCATTAGAATATATATTAAGTAAAAAAATTGAAACAATAAAATTATTAGTATTGTCTTTTATTTTGGTTAAAATAGGTCAACATACTAACATAATTTATAATAACATTTTACATTTTTTTGATATGATATGAATTATAGTATTATTACTAATTTTTATAAGCAATATTTCATGCAAGAGTAATTAAAAACATAAATTAAAAAATATATTAATTAAGGCAATAAAACACTTTAATGGATAAATAATATTATTCAAAGAAAAAACTGTAATTTATTAGTTTCTAGTTATTTTTCTCTATTAATATAATGTGTTATTTAATAACTTAATAATAATTTTTAATAAGATTTAATAACTTAGTAATAATGTTTAATAAGATTTAATAAATTATTAGAGTATTTAAAAATGTATTTCAATTATACTCTTCCAAAATTATCATTTTTAAATCATGTATTTAAATGTATGCATAATAACAAATGATATATATTAGTAACATAGTAACACAGTATACTTAGTAACATACTCTGTACTTGTAAAGAATTTTTAAAAGATTTTTAAAAAAACTTACTAATAAAATATCTGTATCATCGACGGCATCAAAAATCATTTCTCTATCACTGCCATGTGGTACTACATCATTTACAGTAACTAGGGGTAATATATGGTCATTTATAGATGTTATGGAACTTGCAAATAATCCATAGAATGATCTTGATGATGACGATAAAAAATCATTTTTAACCAAAAATTTCCAGCCTATAAAAGATTTACACTTTGGGCAAAAAATTAAAGAAGAGTCGAACCTGTAAAAATTAATAATTACAGTAATAAGTAGTGAATAGAGATTAATAATAAAAAAAAAAAAAATGAATCTATCATACCTATGGGCAAACTCATTAGATGATACATTTTTAACTGCTATCACCTTTAAGCGATCTTCTAGGTGAGTTACAGTAATCAAGGAGTGAAGTGATCCCCAAGCGTTGCAATAACTCTCCTCTTTTTCTTCAGGAGATATAGGTAACAGACAACTCATATTGGAAATTGTAGTACCACACATAAATTTAGTGCACTTTAATTTTTGCATTGATTGCTAGAACAAGAGTAATAAGAGTAATAAGCCATTGTAATTACTTTGATTCCCAACATTTCTTACATTTCTGTTTAAATACTCTAGTTCATATTGAAGCCGTAGATTTGTTGACTCAATACCAAGCAATTCATTTACTTCTTCATGAGTAAATATACCAAGTTTTGTCACTTGGAATGATAATATACTTGGAACATTTGAGATTTTTATATCTTCATCTTTAAAATATAAAAAACATTAAGATACTTAAATTATCAGTAGTAAATTTGTTCAAACATTTTTTTTTTAATAACCCTAGTGCATGAAACATTTCGATATAATTTACAGGCAAGATGACACATTATCAACTTTTTAAATATAATTAATTAATTATTTTAATAACTAAAATTTAATATAAGAGGTGCAACAAATATTATATGAATGGATTAGAACATATTGACAAATTATTTAATAACTTAGCCTTACACAATATTCTAACTTTTTTCAATAGACGAGATGCCAATTCATGAACATCAAATTGCTTATAAACCCAAGATGGCCACTGACTTTGAAACCTGTTTATCGTATGGAATCTAACAAAAACAAATACATATTAAATATTAATATGTTAATTTAATATAATTCATATTTTATTTAGTAGTGTGTAAATTTATTACTTTAAACTTGATTTGTATCTGTTTGGATGTAAACTTATTTCATTATTTGGATGATTTAATGTTTTATTTGGTATGATTTTAACTCGAGCTAAAGCAAGAGTTTGATTGTCCCTAAAAAAAAACAAAACAAAAAAAAATAAGCTAATATTAAGTTATGTTATGTGCAAGTCAGTTTTAGTCCCTACTATTTCATTTATTCTTCTTCATACTAAAGTATAGATATATTTAAATAGATAATTTTCAAAAATCAACTAATTTTTTTTTAATATATTATCAAAACATCATTAAATAATAAAAATTAATAATTTTAAAGTCTCAAGAAGCTAATTTTTTTTTTATTAATTTCAGTCCTTAAATATTTTTCAAATTTTAATATTTTTAACTGAATTATGTACTTATAATATACTTAAACTAAAAGAAAAAATAGTTTTTGATTAACTGTATTGATTGCATTAACAGATTAATAGATATTATAATTTTAACAACTAAATGAAGTAAGTAATATTTATTTCTATAACTATTATACTGTTTAAATATCTTTATTAAAAAACATGTCAATACACACAAAAATATTTTATGGTAGGTATCAACTGTGGTCTAAAAACACACTATATAATTTATGCAATCAAATATTTTTTTAATGATTGATAATTATCAGTTACCTATCTGGATATGATTTGACATGTAAAATTTCAAATAATTGAAACCCTCTAACTTTAACTTCATAAGATTCTGTTGCAATAGATTCCTTGATTAAAGAATGGTTGTAAATCGCAGCTAATACACCATATGAACGCATATTTTCATTACTAAAAACAAATATTGATATTATATTATATTGATATGTTTAAGCAAATAACTAATTATATAATATAATTTACATTTTATGACAAATTCCAAATGGACGATTACGCCTCATGGCATATTGTAATATAAATTTGATATCTATAGAATCAGCTATAATTGAAGCAATTTCTCCAGGCATCAAATTTAATCTCATAAAAGCAAGTGGAACTGTATTGACAATAACACCTGATTTATAGTTTATAGATCCAGCAAGACTTTGAAGTTCATCTCCCAAATGCTAAACAAATATACAACAAATTACAGTATTATACAATACCAATAAATTAATTTTACATTTTTTTAAATCATATTATTTGTTTATTGGATAAAATATAATAAATGGCTACTTAATTAATTAAAATACATTTACAAGTTATGCCATAAGTATTTTTTTTTTTAATTAACATGTTCACTGTATGTTACATTTGTAAGTATAAACTTGTAGGTATGCTGAAAATGTTTTGCTAAAAACCTTAGAAACAAAATATTTTAAATATTAATAATTGACTTGCATATACTCAAGACATTTAATTTATAGAATCAAAAACATTTAACTAAAAATTGTAGTTTAGACAAACTTACATTACATTAAATAAAAAGGTACAATATACCAATGATTGAAATTATTCAGGACATATTATGAATGATGTTAAATGACAACCATTGAAATTGTACACAGTGAACATATTAATAATACAAAATTATAATGAAATCACAGTATAACACCTCTTGTCCGCCACTCTGATCGATCTAACCATAGTATTATCGATATGAATACTTTAAAAATACATTTAGATTTTCCAATTTATAGTGTGTAGTTATACACATTTATAAAATTAATTGCTAATTTACTATTCTTTTTGTATATTCTAGTAATCTGATTTTAATTGTGTTTCGACCACACCCCTAGTCCCAAAGACGATGGATCAGAGGAGTTCTACCATAACTATATTAAATAAAATATAATAAAATTAATACAGTTGTTGCTAGATAAATTGAGACGACCACAGCAGCGCTTTTCAGTAAGTGTATCCCAAACTAGTCGCAAAGTATAAAATCTATGTATAAATTATAATAGTCTATTTATGTATAAAAATAAATAAACATCATATATTAATACATTATCGGTAGTAACATTGAAATACAGAGGACCCATGGTTTTTCGTTATCGCGCCATCGTCACCATCTCAATTTATCTGGCAATGACTGTAAAAGAAGCATAAACTTAAATATCATAATTTGTGGTAGGAAGTTTTTAAATGATTAATTGGTGAGAGAATTGAAACAAATGTAAAATCTCAAGAAACAATGGCACGGAATAAAAGATTTTAGAAAAAGTTAAGATAATTTAATGTCATATCGTTGTGTCGCAAAAATGTGTAGTTAAAAATTTTTAAAACGTTATTATAAAATTTTTAATTTGTACAACTCCATATTTTTGTTTTTCGTTTACATTTCGACACTTTTTGAACAACGTTTAACGTTGACGAAGTTGATATGCTGTCAAGCAAAATCCAACTAAATAAAAAATTTTGAAATTATACACATTTAAAATTATAAAAATTTTCATCTTGACTACTTTTTGCATGACAATAATATAAGGGAGGAAAAAAAAGGCCAACATAAATCCTAGAATTATTCAATCAGTTTGAATACACTCATGCTGTTTTAAGAAGATAACTTAGTTGCAAACGATTAAGCATTTGTTTTTGTAGAATTCATAAACTATAATGTAGTTATAAATTAACTGACTATGGCGAGTAAGACAGTAGAAAAATTTATTTTTGCCTGACTGATCATCACCTTAAAACAGAACAAGTATAGTTATAATTAAAGAATATTAAGTTACCACTAAATAAACTGAAACATCAGTATAATTTTTTCTAACCTATTAGTTGATTTTTATTATTTATAAAAACAAAAACAAATAATAAAAAAAGAGCTTAACGTTTAATCAATGTTATAAATATTTTGTAGCATTATAATTTGTAATTTTTTAATTAATTTTTACTGTTTTTAGTTAAAAACAATGAAAGTTAATCACCTGATATAGTACATCTGGATGTTGGTTGTAGTAAGAACGTATTTGAAGCGCTGGGGCTAAATATAATCAAAAATATGAATTATTTTATATTTAAAGAATTATGGATACATAAAATTAAAAGTAATTGTATGTTAAAAAAATATATTTTATACTTACAAATAAATTGATGAATAGGTCTTGGATGAGGTTCATTTTCTTCGTCGCTCGTTCTAGAACAAAAATTTGAATTAAATTCAAAACAACCTTCCCACTTTAGCCTAAAAAAAGGGAGGACTTTCTTATCCATGTATTAATCATCTATGGTTAATACTGACAATATATTTTAGTGATATGCAAAAAGATAAACCCCCATTGGGTAATTCCTGACTACGCTATTGAATACAATAACTGATTAATTTTCGTTAAATAATTTAAAAAATGTTTTTATAACAAAATTATATTTTTAGTTTGAATAAAAACAGGGATTAAAAATGTTAGTTTATTAGATTATATTAGTAATGAAGTAAAAAAATTACGCCTTTATAAATATAGATACCAATCAATAGAGGAATGTTTACAGTTTACCCATTTTGGCTCAAATTTTAAACGTTTTTGTTTTAGTTAGGTGGGGAATGACAATTTTTTTAAACAAAGGACTTCTTGAATTTTCTTGGACGATTAGTCTTATCCAGTTTTTCAAAACAGTTCAACTCACAGATGCTCAATGCCTACGCAATTCTTAAAGGTTCCAATATTTATTTTATACAAGCAGAATTATAAAATATAAAAGAAATAGATATGTTACGGGTAGAGTATAAAAATGGGTAGTGTTTTATTACCCGGGTAATGTACACCTTATTCATGTGAGCAGTATATTTTATACATTATCCATTTTGAATATGTGCAATGTTACATTATCCCGCTAATGTACACATTATTCAGTGTGCTGTGAATAAAGTATGAAGTAGAAAAAAAGTAAATAATATTAATCCAAAAAAAATATTGTTTAATAAATAAATTAGATATTATTAAATTATTATTTTATATATGAAAAAATTTGAAAAATTAAATAGGTACAGTTATTTATTGGAACAGTTCAAATTTGGGTGGCATTTGGAGTTGCAAAGTATCCCAGCAGATTTAAATTTACTTACATTTAATTGATAACAATTTACTTTTACATAGACATTTTTAAAACCTTGAGCAACAGAAAGAGATTATGCATTAGTTATTTCACGCAAAGTGATTTTTTTTATAGCAAACATGTCTAAAATATCAATAAATGGTTCAGAACTGCAGAAAATTGATTTCTTGAATAAAGTTGAAGAAGTGTGTCATTATTATTTCCGAATTCATATTATTGATTATCGCTAATAGACAGAATCGCAAAAAGTACATTCTGTGGACCACCTTACTTCTGTCTATTTATGGTAATTTGTGTCTAACTGTATTGCAATTGATATTATTGATATTTTATTATTTTATTATAACTTACCCTATTTTATTTTATCAAAACACTCTATTCACTCAAAGGTAAATAATGTATAAATTACCCAGTTAATGTACAAAATAAACGTTTAACAAATAATATTTTTACTTTATCCAATATGCATGGATAGTGTTTACATTAACTGATTTTCATACTTCTATACTATATTTATACTTTACTAATTAATAAGGTTAATAAGAGTCCTAATTTAAGTATAAGATCTCTATTGATAGATCAAATTGAATTGGAAAGAGTCAAAGGTATCCTTTGTTTACTTCATAACAAGTCACTGACCAGTGTACTCTTTAATTCAATTATGTAAAAACATAGTATCAGTATTTAATTAAAACTATTAAAACAGTAAATAACTTGATAATATTCCTAAATAATAAATTTTAATGGAAACGGTGTGGTGTAGTGTTTCCTAGCAGTAGGTAACTGATAATGTTGTGGTCATTATGCTGTGGATGGTTCACCCTGGGTTCTTAGCGACAAAGCAATGTCCTATATATGAAAGCATGTATTCCATAAACATACTATAACAAGAAAAAATCCAATAGGTAATGGCCATTGTTACTAAAAATTAATTGATAAATGAATATTAAAGCATGGGTAATATTTTGTTTTATAGGGAATGAAATAATAATGTATTTTAAATTACAAAATTAAAGATTAATAAATTGAAGGATGGACGGGAATAGCGTGCTAAGTAGAAATTCGTAAATTGTTCAGTAACAACTAAAAACGAAAAAAATATATGTATATTTGTATTATGTTTCTAAGTTTGTACTCGATGATTTTGTACGATAAAAACATTCTAGAAATTTTTCGATTTTTAAAATATATCGGGAATGCTTCATGGCATAGCACATTTTTCTGCAAAAACATGAAATCCGAAAAAATGTTACATAGCATGTTATTCCCGCTCACCGTTCAATTGAATCGCTGAATTAGTTGGATTCATTAAATCGATTAAAAAACTTTAAAAGTAAATGCAACGTTTTTTATGTAATTAAGTATTTAAAGTTAATTCCATCATCATTTTCTCATATTCATACAATGTAAAAAAATAAAATAAAATTTAGTTTATACTGCGTATTTAGCCAAAAATAAAAGTGAAATATTTACAATCAATTATCAAACTAAAAATCAGTGGTGGTTTTGAGAGTGAGGCAAGTGAGGCAGTGCCTCGCCTAAAATTTTGTATTAAATAATACTCTAAAAGTGTAATTCATAGCTCACCGATGGCACACATTTCGATAAAAAATTTTGACGTATTTATGGTTTTATTTGAAAAAAATAATCTTGTTTACAAAGTTTAATAATATGAATCATCAATTATTTTACTATTGTATAATACCTATTATTCCGCGTTTATTACCAAAATTAGTGATAAACCGATAAGAAATAAACAAATTATTACTTAATTATTTATTACGTAAACAAACCCTCATATTTCAGCCGGAGGCAATATTCCGATGACGTCGGAGAGGCACCGTTTAACGTCGCCTCTGAATTGTTACTTGTGTACACACACACACACACACACACACACACACACACGTAAGTATGTGAATGCACACGACTATAAAATAAGCAAAATTGCGCATGCGCAATGATCATCGTTCGGTTCGTTTTTCATCGCCTCTGAGTACTAAAAATAGATGAGTAGGTAATCTGTTCAGCCCACAGTTGTAATTGCAGCACGATAAACAACAACACATAGATATAGATAATCCTAAGCTGTTACTATTGTCGCAGAGCTTAATGAAACCGATTTCGATATGTTTATTGTTTAATTTTTGTTATGAAGGGAGGGGAAGTAATACAAACGTTGCCTCGCTAAAAAAATACAACCAAAACCGCCATCGCCACTGCTAAAAATGCAGTCTTTATAACACTCTCGTTACTACAAAAACACTTCAGAAAAGAGTAATTTTCTCTTTAAGAAAGTAGTACACAAAGGCACAATTTCAATGATTACTGATTAGTAGTCGATAAATATTGTTGAGAGACCAGTAAAACCTCTATTATAACACAACCACGAATACGACAAAAACATTTAATCTCGGACTTATGATTACGAATAACACTCACCTGTTACCACTGGAGTCTGACATATTGTAAACGGTCACCAAACAACGAAAAAAAATACTGCAAGCGTTCGTTTAAGACGTTAAAAAGGTGTCGTTAACGTTGCGTTGAAAAATTAATAAAATATTATTACCGTTGTCGTACACGCACTTGACGGAGGATACCAACGCCCAACAGTAGTTGTACACAGCGACACACTAACACAAGTACACAACTACACAACGAATGACGCACAAAAATCAATACAATATAAAATAAATAGGAAGTGATAACAAATAATAAACGAGTACCAAAGAGAATATAATAATTTTAGCACTTACATGACGTGGCAGCACGTTAATGGCAGAATGAAAAAATCAATAACCACTGTCAAAATCAAAGTTTTCGCTTGCTGCTCATATGACGTCAGCTGTAATACAGTGTAGGAAACGTATTGTATAATACGATAATTCCATAGTCACTGCTATTGTGGACACCGAATAGCAGTCTGCGACTGTTATAATAATTATTGTCAAATAGCACTATAGCAGTGCTTTTATAGCGCGGCTGCTCCTGCCATTTCTTACCATCACTAACTCGTTGGTCAAAAATACAAAACCAAAGCCGTTGAGACGAAGACATTAAATTGGAATTAATGTGGAAACCGGTAAATTTTTAATCGCGAATCAAGATATTATACCGTAATTGTATCTCGATTCGTGTTTTTAAGAATTCTAACTCGACGCCAAGTGTCTGTAGCAGCGGTTCCCAAACTGTGCGGCGCGCCTCCCTTGGGAGGCAGGCGCGAGCACTTGACGGGGGGAGGCGCGAGCCGTGTTATTTTGTCATAACGATAAAAATATTTGTATGTTCAAACGCTATAACTTCGTTATTTATTTATTTACGGCAGGCGTAATTTTTTTAATTTTAGGGTGGCGTAAACTAAAAAAGTTTGGGAACCGCTCTGATCATATAGCGAAAGAGAAGGACTAGAGTGATGCGATTTTCGTAAATCGCAGACATCGAGCGCTACCTTAAATCGAGTTTTTTCCTCACGTACCTACCTACATTTATACTTAAAAAATCCAAATAGAAATAATATTTTACCGACTAGACGTAACTTTCGCTATCTACTACTAATCAGTAATCTGAATAAGACGAGTGTAGTGTTCGATAATTATTACAATACGCGATTCGCGTACCTATTCGACTTCGAGCGACTTTCAAAGGTCTCCCCTCTCGGCCGTGTTGAACCGTCGAACGCAAAACACTTCACACCGTAATCGCCGCTCGAGTTTGTGCTCGCGGTGTGTGACGCGCGTGACATAAAGGCCTCCCATTTTCTGACTTGTGAGTTGTGTGTGTGTGTGGCTGCGTGCTGTACGTGTGCCGCCGCAAGTCGGCCGTTGATTTTCTTCGAGTGTACGACCGTTTCGTCGCTCGTTGGTGCCGACGAAATACTGTCTTTTGACGTACCTACGAGTCGTCCCGCGTGTGCGGTCTTTTTGTCGGCGATATATACCTATCCCGTCACTCAGTGGCGTACATACGAGAGGGGGTGTTTGGTGGATACGACACCCCCCTTAAGCCGTATCATATATTACATTATTATTACATATTTTATTATATTACAATATACATTATTATATATATATATAATAAAAAGGAACATAGGTAAATCGTTAAATCGTAAGTACAATATGAAATATAAAAAAATATGTTTACATATTGATCAATTAAAATAAAAGTTTTAGTTTGTACGTATTATATATAATATTAATTAATGTTTATAATTAACACCCCCCTTCAGAAAATCCTAGCTACAACACTGCCGTCACCAGTGGCGGTTTTGGTTGTATTATTTTAGTGGAGCAACGTTTGTATTACTTCCCCTCTCCCTTCATAACAAAAATTAAACCATTGATTATAAATACTAGTATTATTATTATTACTAGTATTTATAATCAATGATTAAACATATCGAAATCGGTTTCATTAGGCCATTGATTAAATATACATGTATAATATAATATAATATAATATTTTTTTTTTTTTTTTTATGTATATTTAATCAATGTTATAACTAAACTTAAGAGTTCCTTCAATCGATGGTGGTTAATCGTTATGTACCAGGAACCTAGCCAAATGAACAAGCGCCGCCGTCATTATCCGTCGGTGTGCGAATCCCCGCAGAGCACCGAGATATGGTTGCCCATCGGCAACAAGCGGCGTACGAATTTCTCACTAAATCATATCATCTAGCGCTACCTAGTGAATTACTATAGAAACAACAAGATTTTTGATTTTAGCCGACTTTATATCTTTACTAATAACATACATTAATTTTTCCAATATTACATACACCGTTTCGATATTGTTATATACATCATACATATTCTAAGACCACACACATTGTGCTAAGATGAACGGCGCAACCCTGCACGGCTATAACAGCATTAACATTTTTTTTGTTTTATTTTATATTTGTTAGAATGTCTGATTTTTACTGTAGTGTTCGGGTACCTCGTATAAAATCAAAAAATACATTTAGTACATCAAGAAATAAAAAAGCACGTGGGAAATAGCTCTTGGAAGGGCTTTTTAAAAAAAATCATCGAATATGTTTAAATCATTTACAAGAAAGTGATGTCACTAGTACATCATTAGAGTTCTGGTGAAGGATGTAGTAAATACATGGTATGTAAATAAAGCACACAATTATATAAAAGAGTGTACTATTTTAATTATGCTATCTATAGCCATGGCATTAACTAAGATATACAAAACTGGACACTGTTTGGGAGGTGGGTATGAAGGGTATGATCAGTAAATTTTACGGCACTCCTTTAGCGGAGCTGGCACAACCCATGGGAATAACATTGCAACCTGATTGAAGTTGAAACATCTAAAACACGAGATGTAAATGATATGCTAGACGCTATAGTTACTCGTTGTTTATAGTATTATTAAGTAATAAAATAAGTAAACTAATTCGTCACCAGATAGCATAGGTACCGAATAAAGGAACAATGCGTAACATTGTCTGACCAGCTTATAAGGTTCTTTGTCCAGTCCTGTATAAAAATTAACATTAACATTAGTCATGTTATTCTCATAGGTCGCGCCAGCTCCGCTAAAGGAGAGCCGCTGGATAATGACGTTCTTTTGGCTAGGCTCCTGGTATATAACCCCCATCAATTGAAGGAACTCTTTGATTTGGTAATTATATTATAATATTTGTGGTCTTAGCAGCTAGTAGCTACAAAAATAAGATACTGCTCCAGATAGAGTGAGCTAAGTAAAAACAAATCAAAAAATATCTACACTACACGCAGTGCCATTTTATGAAAAGTATAATAATATAATACTAATAATAATAATATATAATATTATAATTGTATAATATATATAATATCTCGCCAATTAATTGATTATTGAAACAAAATATGTTTGAAATAAAATCTTTGGTTTAGATGTAATGACCGAAGTATTTGTCACGATTAGTGATAAAAAACCCCTTATACTGGGCTGCATAAAAATATATAACAGGCGCAAAACGTTTACAACCTTCATTTAACGTCCACCAACCACAAGATGGAGCAATGATAATGAATTTAGATTTAAAAACTAAAAAGCCCTTAAACATCACAAAGTAAACAGGCTCAAGTCCCAGGTCAAGAGGTGTTAACTGGTATTGTTACGTAGTTTTTATTTTTTTTCGTCGTGTTCCCCGGGGAGTCAAAGGACTTACCCTACATAATCGAATAGCCAGGAAAATTGTCTATTCGACGAAATACATTAAAAAAGGTACTGAGATTATTGAGCGACGTCAAGTAGTACGGTAAGTCACCAGGTGACTAGTTTCAGTGCAACGCGTAACGGGCATCCGTCCGTGGTTAGGTTACCGAAAGATTGCTACAAACTTGCACGCCGCTATTCTAAAGATGATATTGTATACTATGTCATTCTCTTAAAGGACATAATAACACTTAAATAATTTTTTTTGAATTTTTAGTTTGTTGATGTATTATTGTAGTCAGCACAATTAAAAACATTTGGTAAAAATCGTAGTCCATAGATATTAAAAATTATATTTAATTTATTTTCGTAGTCGGCTATCCAATTTTGTTCTTTGATATTATAAATCTATGATTTGGACCGAATATCTAATATAGTGATAAGCAGATAAACTGATAAGTGATAATGATAATAACGGATTCTTAATTTAAATAAACACCGACCACTCAAATACAATATACATAAGATGATATCTTATTTATCTCAGTGAGAGTGTGAGTCAAATATTACAAATAAAGTATAAACTAAGTATAAAACAAATATTTTTTAAGTTTCTAGAAAGAGTACATACTTCAAAAAGAAACTCATCGCCATTCGCCATTCAAAATTGTAAACATCGTATGATCACAGTGTGAAATGAGAATAGTAAGTTGCCGTGAAGTGGAGGTAAATAAAACTATGGTGAGAATATTTCAAAGTGTATTATTATTATTTTAACAGTTCCTGGTAAGGATTTTCTATCGTCGTCGTTACCTGCCTGTACCATGAAAAGAAATATTATTTCAAGACCTGTACTACATTGCTGATACAATATTAACATACGCGGACGCAGGTTTTATCTCAATTCACTGTGTTTGAATTGATAATTATTATTATTCTGTATTTTAAGGCATAATATTTTAAATACCTCCATGTATTGTATTTATTATAGGATATTGGAACACGTAGCAATATTGTGGTGTACTCAGGACATCCAAAAAATAACAACAGCACATACAGAAAGTCCAAGATATTATAGCCGTAACAGCGCAATATATTATACTGTCAAATAAGGAAACATTTTGAAATGCAAGTAATGATTTAAAACAATTCAAACGATCAATTCATACAAAGGTTCGGTTAGCTATACTACCTCCTACGTATTGTGTTGATATAAGTTTTTTAAACATTGAAAATCCTTATAATTAACAAAATTATATGTAAGCATACAGAACTAATTGTTATTTTGCTAATAAAAAACTCAGTTTTCATCTCACACATTTGAAAAATTTGCCATTAGACTAATTTATAAATGGAGAGTAAACATAATGTTACTTATCAAATTGTATGATTGTATGTGATTTTTTAAAATTGAATAATTTTATTTTGATTTAAAATTGTCTGTAAATATACTGAACTAATTGTTATTTTGTTAATAAATAATTCAGTTTTCATCTCACACATTTGAAAAGTTTGTCATTAGACTAGGATATAAATGGAGAGTAAATATAATATTACTTTTTTAATTGAATGATTGTATGTGAATTTTTAAAATTGAATAATTATATTTTGATTTTAAATTGTCTGTAATATACTGAACTAATTGTTTTTTGCTAATAAAAAACTCAGTTTTCATCTCACACATTTGAAAAATTTGCCATTAGACTAAAATATAAATGGAGAGTAAACATAATATTACTTATTAAATTGTATGATTGTATGTGAATTTTTAAAATTGAATAATTTTATTTTGATTTTAAATTGTCTGTAAATATACAAAACTAATTGTTATTTTGTTAATAAATAATTCAGTTTTCATCTCACACATTTGATAAGTTTGTCATTAGACTAGGATATAAATGGAGAGTAAACATAATGTTGCTTATCAAATTGTATGATTGTATGTGATTTTTTAAAATTGAATAATTTTATTTTGATTTAAAATTGTCTGTAAATATACTGAACTAATTGTTATTTTGTTAATAAATAATTCAGTTTTCATCTCACACATTTGAAAATTTCGCCATTAGACTAAGATATAAATGGAGAGTAAACATAATGTTACTTATCAAATTGTATGATTGTATGTGATTTTTTAAAATTGAATAATTTTATTTTGATTTAAAATTGTCTGTAAATATACTGAACTAATTGTTATTTTGTTAATAAATAATTCAGTTTTCATCTCACACATTTGAAAAGTTTGTCATTAGACTAGGATATAAATGGAGAGTAAATATAATATTACTTTTTTAATTGAATGATTGTATGTGAATTTTTAAAATTGAATAATTTTATTTTGATTTTAAATTGTCTGTAAATATACTGAACTAATTGTTATTTTGCTAATAAAAAACTCAGTTTTCATCTCACACATTTGAAAAATTTGCCATTAGACTAAAATATAAATGGAGAGTAAACATAATATTACTTATTAAATTGTATGATTGTATGTGAATTTTTAAAATTGAATAATTTTATTTTGATTTTAAATTGTCTGTAAATATACTGAACTAATTGTTATTTTGTTAATAAATAATTCAGTTTTCATCTCACACATTTGATAAGTTTGTCATTAGACTAGGATATAAATGGAGAGTAAACATAATGTTGCTTATCAAATTGTATGATTGTATGTGAATTTTTAAAATTGAATAATTTTATTTTGATTTAAAATTGTCTGTAAATATACTGAACTAATTGTTATTTTGCTAATAAAAAACTCAGTTTTCATCTCACACATTTGAAAATTTGCCATTAGACTAAAATATAAATGGAGAGTAAACATAATATTACTTATTAAATTGTATGATTGTATGTGAATTTTTAAAATTGAATAATTTTATTTTGATTTTAAATTGTCTGTAAATATACAAAACTAATTGTTATTTTGTTAATAAATAATTCAGTTTTCATCTCACACATTTGATAAGTTTGTCATTAGACTAGGATAAAAATGGAGAGTAAATATAATATTACTTTTTTAATTGAATGATTGTATGTGAATTTTTAAAATTGAATAATTTTATTTTGATTTCAAATTGTCTGAAAATATACTGAATTAATTGTTTTTTTGCCAATAAAATAATCTGTTTTCATCTCACACATTTGAAAAGTTTGTCATTAGACTAGGATATAAATGGAGAGTAAATATAATATTACTTTTTTAATTGAATGATTGTATGTGATTTTTTAAATTGAATAATTTTATTTTGATTTTAAATTGTCTGTAAATATACTGAACTAATTGTATTTTGCTAATAAAAAACTCAGTTTTAATCTCACACATTTGAAAATTTGCCATTAGACTAAGATATAAATGGAGAGTAAACATAATGTTACTTATCAAATTGTATGATTGTATGTGATTTTTTAAAATTGAATAATTTTATTTTGATTTAAAATTGTCTGTAAATATACTGAACTAATTGTTATTTTGTTAATAAATAATTCAGTTTTCATCTCACACATTTGAAAAGTTTGTCATTAGACTAGGATATAAATGGAGAGTAAATAAAATATTAATTTTTTAATTGAATGATTGTATGTGAATTTTTAAAATTGAATAATTTTATTTTGATTTAAAATTGTCTGTAAATATACTGAACTAATTGTTATTTTGCTAATAAAAAACTCAGTTTTCATCTCACACATTTGAAAAATTTGCCATTAGACTAAAATATAAATGGAGAGTAAACATAATATTACTTATTAAATTGTATGATTGTATGTGAATTTTTAAAATTGAATAATTTTATTTTGATTTTAAATTGTCTGTAAATATACAAAACTAATTGTTATTTTGTTAATAAATAATTCAGTTTTCATCTCACACATTTGATAAGCTTGTCATTAGACTAGGATAAAAATGGAGAGTAAATATAATATTACTTTTTTAATTGAATGATTGTATGTGAATTTTTAAAATTGAATAATTTTATTTTGATTTCAAATTGTCTGAAAATATACTGAATTAATTGTTTTTTTGCCAATAAAATAATCTGTTTTCATCTCACACATTTGAAAAGTTTGTCATTAGACTAGGATATAAATGGAGAGTAAACATAATATTACTTATTAAATTGTATGATTGTATGTGAATTTTTAAAATTGAATAATTTTATTTTGATTTTAAATTGTCTGTAAATATACTGAACTAATTGTTATTTTGCTAATACAAAACTCAGTTTTCATCTCACACATTTGAAAAATTTGCCATTAGACTAATTTATAAATGGAGAGTAAACATAATGTTACTTATCAAATTGTATGATTGTATGTGATTTTTTAAAATTGAATAATTTTATTTTGATTTAAAATTGTCTGTAAATATACTGAACTAATTGTTATTTTGTTAATAAATAATTCAGTTTTCATCTCACACATTTGAAAAGTTTGTCATTAGACTAGGATAAAAATGGAGAGTAAATATAATATTACTTTTTTAATTGAATGATTGTATGTGAATTTTTAAAATTGAATAATTTTATTTTGATTTCAAATTGTCTGAAAATATACTGAATTAATTGTTTTTTTGCCAATAAAATAATCTGTTTTCATCTCACACATTTGAAAAGTTTGTCATTAGACTAGGATATAAATGGAGAGTAAATATAATATTACTTTTTTAATTGAATGATTGTATGTGAATTTTTAAAATTGAATAATTTTATTTTGATTTTAAATTGTCTGTAAATATACTGAACTAATTGTAATTTTGCTAATAAAAAACTCAGTTTTAATCTCACACATTTGAAAAATTTGCCATTAGACTAAAATATAAATGGAGAGTAAACATAATATTACTTATTAAATTGAATGATTGTATGTGAATTTTTAAAATTGAATAATTTTATTTTGATTTTAAATTGTCTGTAAATATACTGAACTAATTGTTATTTTGTTAATAAATAATTCAGTTTTCATCTCACACATTTGATAAGTTTGTCATTAGACTAGGATATAAATGGAGAGTAAACATAATGTTACTTATCAAATTGTATGATTGTATGTGATTTTTTAAAATTGAATAATTTTATTTTGATTTAAAATTGTCTGTAAATATACTGAACTAATTGTTATTTTGTTAATAAATAATTCAGTTTTCATCTCACACATTTGAAAATTTTGCCATTAGACTAAGATATAAATGGAGAGTAAACATAATATTACTTATTAAATTGAATGATTGTATGTGAATTTTTAAAATTGAATAATTTAATTTTGATTTTAAATTGTCTGTAAATATACTGAACTAATTGTTATTTTGTTAATAAATAATTCAGTTTTCATCTCACACATTTGAAAATTTTGCCATTAGACTAGGATATAAATGGAGAGTAAATATAATATTACTTTTTTAATTGAATGATTGTATGTGAATTTTTAAAATTGAATAATTTTATTTTGATTTTAAATTGTCTGTAAATATACTGAACTAATTGTAATTTTGCTAATAAAAAACTCAGTTTTCTTCTCACACATTTGAAAAATTTGCCATTAGACTAAGATATAAATGGAGAGTAAACATAATGTTACTTATCAAATTGTATGATTGTATGTGAATTTTTAAAATTGAATAATTTTATTTTGATTTAAAATTGTCTGTAAATATACTGAACTAATTGTTATTTTGTTAATAAATAATTCAGTTTTCATCTCACACATTTGAAAATTTCGCCATTAGACTAAGATATAAATGGAGAGTAAACATAATGTTACTTATCAAATTGTATGATTGTATGTGATTTTTTAAAATTGAATAATTTTATTTTGATTTAAAATTGTCTGTAAATATACTGAACTAATTGTTATTTTGTTAATAAATAATTCAGTTTTCATCTCACACATTTGAAAAGTTTGTCATTAGACTAGGATATAAATGGAGAGTAAATATAATATTACTTTTTTAATTGAATGATTGTATGTGAATTTTTAAAATTGAAGAATTTTATTTTGATTTAAAATTCTCTATAAATATACTGACCTAATTCTGTCGATTAAAAATATTGAAAATTTAATACAATGTTTCTTATAAGTTCTTATTGTTGTTGAAATTCTGTTTTAAATTAATTAAGAAAATATCTCAGTTTAACTAATTATTTTTACTTAGAATAATTTTCAACAATTAAAATGTTTATACTATTTCTGATTTGTAGTTATTTCTGAATTACTTTCTTATCCATCAATTGACTATCGGCATTTAGGACTGTAATACAATTTTTACATTATTATTCAAATTCAAATCCTTACAATATTTGGCGGTATTTTAATAACCAAACACTTAATTAAATTCCTAACCTCGAAAACGTCTAATCAGCAGCACTTTTTGAAAATGTGGAAATTTAAAACGTTTTCGCACAAATAAGCGGAATTTAGTCCGTGGACTGATGGGGGGGGGAGTATTGCGTTTAGCCTTTTTATCACCATTCGCGATTCACCAATCACCAGTCGAAAGTTAACGCTAAAATCGCACACATATTAATTAAATTAAATATTTATTATTCAATATTCATAACTTAATCCTGGATTTGTATTACGTTTAACGATACCTTAGATTATTATATACATTAATGATAGAAACGTACTCATCCTATAACCCATACGGACATGCATTATTGTCGTGGCGAGTCTCTCAAATACTATTTACTACAATAGTTCCATACCATTTTTAAGAAAGGTGTGTACAATGTTTTTTATTTATTCATTAGTTATACGAAAATGCTCAAATGATTTGGTTTTCAATGTCTTGTTTATTAACTGATTCTCACCTTGTTAGGACTACTAAATTACTGTTTTTCAGAAATTTTTATAATAGTTGAATAATTTGTCTCAACAAACTGATTGAAACCTTAAACTAGTAATATACATACTATCAGTTGCTATGTGCTTTAACTATTTGTTTTATGTAGTATTAATTAAACTATGACATAGGTTTGAATACAAAAAATACAACAGCTGTAAATGCTTGTACATCTGTTCATATACTTGAGTTCAATTTTCATTTTATGAGTATAATCGATTGTTAGCATTATCAACCAAAATCTAATGTTATTGTGTATTAAAAACATATTCTACATAGGATGCACAGGAAGTTAATTTATTCTATATGAACAAATAAATATATTACAAAATCAATTATGCAATAAACTTATCAATGCAATTCACATAAGCAATACAGTATGTGAGTAAGCGACCAAAGATCATTTACACTTAACATTTTGTACTATTAGAATATACCGACTTGTGTAGCTTGACGACGACCCAGACCTAGTTTTAGGTAGAAAAATGTATTGTTTGTCAATATGCCTTATTTTTTAAATAATCATAAAATTTATTCAAGCGGTCATCTATTGATTTAACATTGTTCAAGTCTAAACTTTAACAGTTTTTCAACATCTACAGAATTCAAATACATCAGCCTCTCTAATAATTTCTGATTCATTTTTTAATACCAGCAGCAAGCACATTGTCAAGTCAGAATTTGGGCCAATTTTGTTAATGATAACCATCTACTCTAATTCCAAGCTATTGTAATACATATATAAGCATTTCTTCAACCTTTTCAAAAATCTATAAAAATTTTATTTGATTTGAATTCATTACATAGCTTATTTATTGATTGAACATATTTTTTATTTGTCAATAAACAAAACATTTTAGGAACATGATGCCATAATTAGTTACCATAAAAATAATATGAAAAGATGACAGCAAAATAAATATGTCAAATAAATAAAAGTGTATTCATTTTATAAAATACAAAATATAAATAAATAAGTGTAAATACTATTTAAATTATTTCCAAGATTATTTCTATTACGTTTTTTTTAAAAATTAACATAAGTGTAAAACGGGAACAAAATGTTTCTAGAAAAATTTAATTAATTTCTAATAAAATAAAAAATTTTAAAGATGTCTTACCTGCATGTATTGTTTCTATTTTATTAATAAATACAACCTGGAAAACTTGGTTTCAGCAGAATACATTTTATATTATTTGTTGTAATGTTGGATTAAACATATCTAATATCAAACATAAAGCTTAATTTTCATTGGAATAAATTGCATATCTAATAATTTAGAACATTGTACTTGGTGTTCATTTATGCATTAAAAGTTGAAAATAATTAATTTTGCATTTATTTTGTAAGAATATACTCTCATTATGTATTTGTTATAATGAATAATGAATTAAAAATTTTTTCAGATTACTATATGATGGATATGCAGTTTTTTAAGCAATGAAAACTTGTGAATAAGAATTTGCAAAACTCTGTTGATAATTTATAAATCTAAACATTCCATAATTGTTTATAAAATTATTATTTAAAACTTATCATGTTTACACTACAGAAATTGGCGTATCATGCTTGCGATAATAGAGATAAACACTGGTATAACACTATTCCCAAAAATGTTACCAAAATCAATATTAAAAGTTGTTGTGAAGATCTTATTCAAATGACCAAGGGGAAGAAAAGAGTAAAAGATACATCTACTAACTTATGCTCCACTGCCTCAAGATATGGGCATTTAGAGTGTTTGATATTTGCTCGTCAGATGCAATGTTATTGGGATAGTAGGACATGTTCTGTAGCAGCCAGAAATGGCTATCTTGAATGTTTAAAATACGCCCATGAAAATGGATGCACTTGGAACCAAAACACATGCTCTAATGCAGCGTATAGAGGACATATTCATTGTTTAAGATATGCACATGAAAACAATTGTCCATGGACTGTAAAAACAACAAACTGTGCTATAAAAAATGGTAATTTCGATTGCTTAATATATGCCCATGAAAATGGATGTCCATTGGATCAATGGGCAGGTTTAACAGCAGCTTCCAACGGACATGTAAACTGTTTGCAATATGCTCATGCTAATGGTTGCAATTGGGACTTTTTTATATGTGCTATGGCTGCAGATGGTGGACATTTAAAATGTTTAAAATATGCTCATGAAAGTGGTTGTTTATGGAATTTTTCGACCAGTTTCAACGCAGCAAGAAAAGGACATTTTCTCTGTTTGAAGTATGCTCTTGATAATGGATGTCCATGGAACTACCTTGTAACCTATGGTGCTGTACTCAGCGGAAAACTTAACTGCTTAAAATACGTTCTTGAAACAAGAGGTCCATGGAATGATCAATTATCCTTAATTGCTGCAAGAGAAGGACACCTTAACTGTTTAAAATACATTCATGAACAAGGATTGCCTTGGAATGAAAGAGTTTGTGCAGTATCTTATGATAAAAGACATTTAAATTGTTTAATATATGCTCGTAAAAATGGATGTCCTATGGATAAAGGTACACGCAAGCGTATTATCAAAGATAAACGATTAAAAAAAATAACAAAAATGATACTTTTATATCCAAATAAATGAAATTACTCATTAGATAGTTTTACTGATATTGTAGTATTGTAGATAGCGGTCAATAAATGTATAATTATTGTTTCTTTCAATATTTTGAATTTCACTGAAATTATTTAATATTCATAACACTATAAGATACAATTAAGTATAATATTGTATAAATTTAATACTCTATCTCTACAAAATACTTATATAAAATGGAATATAGTTGATATTACATTATTGTTTAACTGTATAACTTATATAAGTGTATGTATCAATCTATATTTTTTTAAATATATTATGTATGTATATAGTACTATATTGTATACTCATGATATTATGTATTTTTAATATGGTTATGAAACTTGTTTGATAATGAATTAAATTAAGGTTTCTTTCTTATGTATTACTATACTCCTATTATAATATACCATTATCATATTGAA